>NW_027328760.1:466204-635081 GCF_048564905.1 Vicugna pacos
ATGCCACCCGTGGAAAATCAGCTGGAATCCTGAGCCGGGTCAGCCGTGGGTGATGCGGTAAAGGCTGCTTGCTAGCAGAGGGGACGCCAGACGGACGGTGAAGCAAGCAACAGGCTGCTGAGCTTCCGGCCTGTGTTTACCGTGCTTTCCGTGTCTCCCTGCATCTCAGGGTCACCCGGAGGAATTCGTGTGGAGTTTAGAGGCCGACGGCCTCTCGGTTCCTCATCAGCCTGGCAAGCCCCCCAGCCCTCTGCGGCCAGACCTCTGCGAGCGTCTTTCCCTTGTTCTAGCAAAACCCTCCCCACCCTCGCCTGCGGCGGGCTTTTGTTTTTTTAATTGATGGCAGTGAGGATACCTTACAGCCTCCTGCGGCCCTTCCTTAGGGCTTCTGCCCTTAGACCACGGCAAGGGGCGGCCCCCAACCCCCACCCCCGACACCCCCGCGCTGTCCTGGGTCCTGAACTACAGAGGGTCCCTCTGGCCCTGACACTCCCTCTGGCCACGCCCTCTACGGGGTGGAGTCAGCAGGGCCAAGGGGACACGCCCATTGGCTCCACCCCGTGCTCTGGAATCCCAGGACCCCGAATGCCCTGCCCCAGCAGCCCCTGACCCGCTTGTAGTTTCTGCACCGGCTCTCCCCGGAGTTCAGCATCCCAGGACTCACAGAGAGGCCAACGGGCAGCTGTTGGCATGGAGGTTACGGACAGAGCCCGGATGTGAGGTCTGAGTGTCCCCCTGTGCACATCCAAGGCCCCTTGGGGCATGGGATGGACCCAGCATTGGGAAGAAAAGGGTCAGGCTGGCGGTCAGAGACTGGGAATCGGCTCTCCCCGCACTGTCGCTTTCTTCGCAGGACTCCCCTGAGTCTGGGAATTCTAAAGTTGAGCCTGGACGTGTGTGGCACGTGACAGTGACTTTGCGTGTGTGTGCGCGTGCCTGAGGACGTGTGTGGTTGTGTGTATGTTGTGGGGGTGTGTGTGGTCCATGACTCCGTGTGTGTGTGCGTGGGGATGTAGGCGGAGCAGAGTCAGTGTGTGTGCACGTGTGTTTGCGTGTACGTGCATGCATTAGTTTTAAGAATACAAGAAGCTGTCTTTCAGAAGTCTGCAGTAGTAAAAATTGTATGGTGTCCCTCACTGTATAATTCAAACTGAAAATAATCTTCAATCACCAGAAATGTAGTCCCCCCTAGATTCTGATTCCCCCCCCATACTGATTATGCCCTCATTGTACTGATGAGGAAACTAGCTTAGAGATGTTAAGTGACTCAGCCCAGGGCATGGAGCTCGCGAGCCCAGGGCCAGGACGCAGTCCAAGCGGCGCGGCTCCAGAGGCCTGGAGCCCTGCTCACGACCGCGCGTGGCCTCTTGGCCGGGGGGTGGGGGGGCGGGGGTGGGGTGGGGGTGGGGGAAGAGATTCTGACGGGCCGGGGCCAGCGTGCAGGCTGCCCAAGCCGCGGACTCTGCAAGTCGGGTGGAGAGTACCTGACGGCAGACGAGGGTAAAGCGCTGCTCAGAAATCAGATAGGTTCCTAGATCTTCGATGAGTAAGGAGGCTCAGTGCTCATCCTCGATCCCTTTGCTGGTGGCTAAAAGGGAGCAAGGCCCACGAGCGCGCTTCTGGGAGCGGCCTGCCAAAACCTGGAGCAGGGCTGCTCAGGACTGGCTCTGCAGCAGGAGCAGAGGGGTGCAATGTCGCCACCTGGTGGACATCCTTGGTAGTGGCAGTAGGAGGCCTAGCAGCCTGGGTATGGAGGCGGCAGGACGAGGTCCTAGTGGATGATCGTTTTCACATGGCTTAAAAAGCATTGCTTCATAGATTTTATCCACATTGGGGTCTATCCTACGATGGTAAATACGGTCTCCGTTACTCCATCTTAGCTGCATTGATTAATTTTTTTGAGGTTAGTTTTCTCTTCAATGATTTGGAAGCTATTATGGTCTTCCAATTAAAATTCCCTCTAAGTTTTAATAAGTCATCTCTAAGTTCATCACTATATATATAATTGGACCAGTATTGCTATAACAGTCTCAAAACCGGGATAATCTATTAGATCTTGTTTCTCAATCATGATACATTTAGCATATTTTACCTCTCTGCTGTTCCCCATTGTGTGCGTGTGTGCGCGTGCGCGGGCTACAGTTACTGCTTTATAGACAGTTGCTTTCAGTTTGTTGCATTCACAATGAAAATATAGGTATAAACATCTTGGATTTAATTGCTCGCTACCGCTATTTAATCCCATGTCTTTCCCATTTTTGAGTTATTTACTTCTTTCCCAATCAAATGGACTCATGATTGGCTAATTTTTTTCCAGCGCTAGACTTGGAACCCATACCAGTCTATACGCAGCTTTATGTTCTCCTCAGCAACACCTCTCAGCCTCAACACCCAACAACACTCTCCGTATCTAGGGCCCCAAGGCTTGTTTTAAAATGCGGCATTGTTTCTCATGTCCCCCCGCCCCCCTCCCGCCCCAAGAAGGAAGCAAGAATCTTCCTTGATTTAACGTGCTGCCTTTTTAGGACTGGCTAGTCTTGTCTGGTGAATGGATATTAAGAGAGATTTCCTTAAACTTCCTCCTGCTTCGTGCCATAACTCGACTTCATTGAGAAGCATGTTTTTCCCGTTTCTAAGACGGGCTTCCGCTTTGAACTGCTAAACCATCACGGCACACTTTTTCTCCATACTTATTCCTGGAAAACTGAGCTCTCTGCCGGAGTAAAGACGGTTCCCGTCAGAGAAGTGTGGCTCCCTGTCCCAAGGTCAAAATGTAGAAGAAAGGGAAGATTCCTGTTTCCGAGGGTTCCATTTTGTCAGGTTAGAGATCTAGTCATCCGTGTGGCTGCGGTGGAATCTGCAGTATCTTGCCTCACAGTTTCCTTTTTCTGGCTTAGCAGGGGAGCCGCATTAGCTGAGGTCACGGCGCTATGGCCCTTGTCAGGATCCCGGTGCTGAGGCAGCCCCTTGCCCCCGCCCCCTCTCCTTGTCATTTTGATCGTGCAAACTGGGTGCCAGCTGTGTGAACCCTGCTCCTGGCCGCCACGATTGCCCCCACCCCCTCCCCACGCGACGTGTCCCCAGTTCCTCGGCGTCCCTCACTGCAACCAGCTAGCTCCAGGAAGGGTGCGAGCTGGCTTCCGCTGTCGTCCTTCCTCCTTCCTGTCCAGGCGGGCCCTCCTTTTGCGCTAGTCGGCCCGAAACCTTCTCTCCCGCGCTGCATAGGCTGAAGGAATGCCTCAGCGTTTGCAGCCGCTAGAGGGCGCTCTTCTCCTCTCTTTGGGCCCCTTCAGCGCTTCCAGTGGAAATTTCCGAGGTGGGAAGGGCTTGGGGGTTCTCTGTATCTAGGGGCTCCCGATCCAGCCGATTCAACTAACTGTGGGTTGAAAATATTCGGGAAAAAACGGAAAGTTTCGAAAAGCGACAATTGAACTTGCCACACACCGGCAACCGCTTCCATAGCATTCGCGTTGCCTTGCATGCCGCGCGTCACCTAGAGATGATTTAAAGTACACAGGAGGACACAGCGAAAGAGAATGTGACAATGACTGTATGGGTATGTTTATGCATAAGTGGAAAATTGTGCTCTAGACTGGAATTCGACACAACATTGTAAAAACGACAACAACGTGGAAGAAAAGTATGTTTGTATGTAAAAAAATAAAGTCCTATGTCATTTTGTATAAGAGGCATCAGCATCCATGGATTTTGGCATCTGTGGGGAGTCCTGGAACCAGTGCCCCATGCTTACCAAGGCATGACTGGAAGCCCAGGCTCCTTATCCCAGCCTGTCATGTCCCCACGTGGTGTGAATCCTGCCTGTCCCACACTCCCCTGGTCACTCTCCTCCCGCCCTGCCAGACTGCCCTCTTCTTCTGGAACAGGCCAAGCTGAATGCACGTCATGTCTGACCTCTAGGAATATCCGTTACTTTGTGAGCATGGCTCTGCTTCAGGAAGACGGGCTGCATTGTCACTAGAGAAGACGGGATGGAGGTTCCTTAAAAACCTACAAATGGACTTACCTGATGATCCAGCCTTCCCACGCCTGGGGATATGTCAAGAGAAAACTCTAACTCAAAAAGTCCCATGCACCTCAATGCTCACAGCAGCCCTATTTGTATTAGCCAGGACGTGGGACTAACCCCAACATCTAACGACTGGTGACTGGATAAAGAAGTCGTTGTCTTTTTATGCCGCGGAATACTACACAGCCGTGAAAAAGGATGGAACCATGCCATTTGCGGCAACATGGTTGGACACAGAGATAGTCATTCTGAGTGAAGTAAGCCAGAAGAGAGAAAAATGCCGCATGACACAACTTCCATGTGAAATCTAAGAGAAAAAGACAGAAATGATCTTAACTGCAAAAGACAAATAGAGCCACAGACATAGAGAAACAAACTTATGGTTACCAGGGAGGGACGGCGGTGGGAAGGGGTAAATATGGGAATCGGAAAATTGCCCGTCTTGGGGAGTGGTGGACATGTTAGCTCTCTTGATTGTGGCGATGGCTTTCTGGGTGTAGACATGTATGAAAATTGATCAAATACTACACGTGAGATGTGTCTAATTGACGGAACAGAACTCGTAGCCCTGTAAAGGTGTTTTAAAACAAAGAGATGGGCTGCATTGTGTCCTATGTTTCTATGTGTCTTCAGGGAGGTCTCAGGGGGGCGGTGCTGGCCTTCCTGCCAACACGATGACATGCAGCCCGAACAATCCCCCAGTCGATGGGAAGAAGAGACGAGCCATGGTCACATCTGGACCCCAAGCTTACACGTGGTGCATGGGTGCCATTTATCGCCAATCCAGCGAGGTTCCGGCCAGAGCTAGAGGCCGGGGCAGCGAACCGGGAGCGGCACTAAGGAGCATCGTGGCGCAGAGGCTGGACTGGGGGCCCGCAGGCTCCTCCCAGGAGGAGCCTCAGGGTTTGGGAGGTGGCTAACGTGCCTGCTTCGTGTCACCAGCAAGTGATGCCACCCGTGGAAAATCAGCTGGAATCCTGAGCCGGGTCAGCCGTGGGTGATGCGGTAAAGGCTGCTTGCTAGCAGAGGGGACGCCAGACGGACGGTGAAGCAAGCAACAGGCTGCTGAGCTTCCGGCCTGTGTTTACCGTGCTTTCCGTGTCTCCCTGCATCTCAGGGTCACCCGGAGGAATTCGTGTGGAGTTTAGAGGCCGACGGCCTCTCGGTTCCTCATCAGCCTGGCAAGCCCCCCAGCCCTCTGCGGCCAGACCTCTGCGAGCGTCTTTCCCTTGTTCTAGCAAAACCCTCCCCACCCTCGCCTGCGGCGGGCTTTTGTTTTTTTAATTGATGGCAGTGAGGATACCTTACAGCCTCCTGCGGCCCTTCCTTAGGGCTTCTGCCCTTAGACCACGGCAAGGGGCGGCCCCCCAACCCCCACCCCCGACACCCCCGCGCTGTCCTGGGTCCTGAACTACAGAGGGTCCCTCTGGCCCTGACACTCCCTCTGGCCACGCCCTCTACGGGGTGGAGTCAGCAGGGCCAAGGGGACACGCCCATTGGCTCCACCCCGTGCTCTGGAATCCCAGGACCCCGAATGCCCTGCCCCAGCAGCCCCTGACCCGCTTGTAGTTTCTGCACCGGCTCTCCCCGGAGTTCAGCATCCCAGGACTCACAGAGAGGCCAACGGGCAGCTGTTGGCATGGAGGTTACGGACAGAGCCCGGATGTGAGGTCTGAGTGTCCCCCTGTGCACATCCAAGGCCCCTTGGGGCATGGGATGGACCCAGCATTGGGAAGAAAAGGGTCAGGCTGGCGGTCAGAGACTGGGAATCGGCTCTCCCCGCACTGTCGCTTTCTTCGCAGGACTCCCCTGAGTCTGGGAATTCTAAAGTTGAGCCTGGACGTGTGTGGCACGTGACAGTGACTTTGCGTGTGTGTGCGCGTGCCTGAGGACGTGTGTGGTTGTGTGTATGTTGTGGGGGTGTGTGTGGTCCATGACTCCGTGTGTGTGTGCGTGGGGATGTAGGCGGAGCAGAGTCAGTGTGTGTGCACGTGTGTTTGCGTGTACGTGCATGCATTAGTTTTAAGAATACAAGAAGCTGTCTTTCAGAAGTCTGCAGTAGTAAAAATTGTATGGTGTCCCTCACTGTATAATTCAAACTGAAAATAATCTTCAATCACCAGAAATGTAGTCCCCCCTAGATTCTGATTCCCCCCCCCATACTGATTATGCCCTCATTGTACTGATGAGGAAACTAGCTTAGAGATGTTAAGTGACTCAGCCCAGGGCATGGAGCTCGCGAGCCCAGGGCCAGGACGCAGTCCAAGCGGCGCGGCTCCAGAGGCCTGGAGCCCTGCTCACGACCGCGCGTGGCCTCTTGGCCGGGGGGTGGGGGGGGTGGGGGTGGGGTGGGGGTGGGGGGAAGAGATTCTGACGGGCCGGGGCCAGCGTGCAGGCTGCCCAAGCCGCGGACTCTGCAAGTCGGGTGGAGAGTACCTGACGGCAGACGAGGGTAAAGCGCTGCTCAGAAATCAGATAGGTTCCTAGATCTTCGATGAGTAAGGAGGCTCAGTGCTCATCCTCGATCCCTTTGCTGGTGGCTAAAAGGGAGCAAGGCCCACGAGCGCGCTTCTGGGAGCGGCCTGCCAAAACCTGGAGCAGGGCTGCTCAGGACTGGCTCTGCAGCAGGAGCAGAGGGGTGCAATGTCGCCACCTGGTGGACATCCTTGGTAGTGGCAGTAGGAGGCCTAGCAGCCTGGGTATGGAGGCGGCAGGACGAGGTCCTAGTGGATGATCGTTTTCACATGGCTTAAAAAGCATTGCTTCATAGATTTTATCCACATTGGGGTCTATCCTACGATGGTAAATACGGTCTCCGTTACTCCATCTTAGCTGCATTGATTAATTTTTTTGAGGTTAGTTTTCTCTTCAATGATTTGGAAGCTATTATGGTCTTCCAATTAAAATTCCCTCTAAGTTTTAATAAGTCATCTCTAAGTTCATCACTATATATATAATTGGACCAGTATTGCTATAACAGTCTCAAAACCGGGATAATCTATTAGATCTTGTTTCTCAATCATGATACATTTAGCATATTTTACCTCTCTGCTGTTCCCCATTGTGTGCGTGTGTGCGCGTGCGCGGGCTACAGTTACTGCTTTATAGACAGTTGCTTTCAGTTTGTTGCATTCACAATGAAAATATAGGTATAAACATCTTGGATTTAATTGCTCGCTACCGCTATTTAATCCCATGTCTTTCCCATTTTTGAGTTATTTACTTCTTTCCCAATCAAATGGACTCATGATTGGCTAATTTTTTTCCAGCGCTAGACTTGGAACCCATACCAGTCTATACGCAGCTTTATGTTCTCCTCAGCAACACCTCTCAGCCTCAACACCCAACAACACTCTCCGTATCTAGGGCCCCAAGGCTTGTTTTAAAATGCGGCATTGTTTCTCATGTCCCCCCGCCCCCCTCCCGCCCCAAGAAGGAAGCAAGAATCTTCCTTGATTTAACGTGCTGCCTTTTTAGGACTGGCTAGTCTTGTCTGGTGAATGGATATTAAGAGAGATTTCCTTAAACTTCCTCCTGCTTCGTGCCATAACTCGACTTCATTGAGAAGCATGTTTTTCCCGTTTCTAAGACGGGCTTCCGCTTTGAACTGCTAAACCATCACGGCACACTTTTTCTCCATACTTATTCCTGGAAAACTGAGCTCTCTGCCGGAGTAAAGACGGTTCCCGTCAGAGAAGTGTGGCTCCCTGTCCCAAGGTCAAAATGTAGAAGAAAGGGAAGATTCCTGTTTCCGAGGGTTCCATTTTGTCAGGTTAGAGATCTAGTCATCCGTGTGGCTGCGGTGGAATCTGCAGTATCTTGCCTCACAGTTTCCTTTTTCTGGCTTAGCAGGGGAGCCGCATTAGCTGAGGTCACGGCGCTATGGCCCTTGTCAGGATCCCGGTGCTGAGGCAGCCCCTTGCCCCCGCCCCCTCTCCTTGTCATTTTGATCGTGCAAACTGGGTGCCAGCTGTGTGAACCCTGCTCCTGGCCGCCACGATTGCCCCCACCCCCTCCCCACGCGACGTGTCCCCAGTTCCTCGGCGTCCCTCACTGCAACCAGCTAGCTCCAGGAAGGGTGCGAGCTGGCTTCCGCTGTCGTCCTTCCTCCTTCCTGTCCAGGCGGGCCCTCCTTTTGCGCTAGTCGGCCCGAAACCTTCTCTCCCGCGCTGCATAGGCTGAAGGAATGCCTCAGCGTTTGCAGCCGCTAGAGGGCGCTCTTCTCCTCTCTTTGGGCCCCTTCAGCGCTTCCAGTGGAAATTTCCGAGGTGGGAAGGGCTTGGGGGTTCTCTGTATCTAGGGGCTCCCGATCCAGCCGATTCAACTAACTGTGGGTTGAAAATATTCGGGAAAAAACGGAAAGTTTCGAAAAGCGACAATTGAACTTGCCACACACCGGCAACCGCTTCCATAGCATTCGCGTTGCCTTGCATGCCGCGCGTCACCTAGAGATGATTTAAAGTACACAGGAGGACACAGCGAAAGAGAATGTGACAATGACTGTATGGGTATGTTTATGCATAAGTGGAAAATTGTGCTCTAGACTGGAATTCGACACAACATTGTAAAAACGACAACAACGTGGAAGAAAAGTATGTTTGTATGTAAAAAAATAAAGTCCTATGTCATTTTGTATAAGAGGCATCAGCATCCATGGATTTTGGCATCTGTGGGGAGTCCTGGAACCAGTGCCCCATGCTTACCAAGGCATGACTGGAAGCCCAGGCTCCTTATCCCAGCCTGTCATGTCCCCACGTGGTGTGAATCCTGCCTGTCCCACACTCCCCTGGTCACTCTCCTCCCGCCCTGCCAGACTGCCCTCTTCTTCTGGAACAGGCCAAGCTGAATGCACGTCATGTCTGACCTCTAGGAATATCCGTTACTTTGTGAGCATGGCTCTGCTTCAGGAAGACGGGCTGCATTGTCACTAGAGAAGACGGGATGGAGGTTCCTTAAAAACCTACAAATGGACTTACCTGATGATCCAGCCTTCCCACGCCTGGGGATATGTCAAGAGAAAACTCTAACTCAAAAAGTCCCATGCACCTCAATGCTCACAGCAGCCCTATTTGTATTAGCCAGGACGTGGGACTAACCCCAACATCTAACGACTGGTGACTGGATAAAGAAGTCGTTGTCTTTTTATGCCGCGGAATACTACACAGCCGTGAAAAAGGATGGAACCATGCCATTTGCGGCAACATGGTTGGACACAGAGATAGTCATTCTGAGTGAAGTAAGCCAGAAGAGAGAAAAATGCCGCATGACACAACTTCCATGTGAAATCTAAGAGAAAAAGACAGAAATGATCTTAACTGCAAAAGACAAATAGAGCCACAGACATAGAGAAACAAACTTATGGTTACCAGGGAGGGACGGCGGTGGGAAGGGGTAAATATGGGAATCGGAAAATTGCCCGTCTTGGGGAGTGGTGGACATGTTAGCTCTCTTGATTGTGGCGATGGCTTTCTGGGTGTAGACATGTATGAAAATTGATCAAATACTACACGTGAGATGTGTCTAATTGACGGAACAGAACTCGTAGCCCTGTAAAGGTGTTTTAAAACAAAGAGATGGGCTGCATTGTGTCCTATGTTTCTATGTGTCTTCAGGGAGGTCTCAGGGGGGCGGTGCTGGCCTTCCTGCCAACACGATGACATGCAGCCCGAACAATCCCCCAGTCGATGGGAAGAAGAGACGAGCCATGGTCACATCTGGACCCCAAGCTTACACGTGGTGCATGGGTGCCATTTATCGCCAATCCAGCGAGGTTCCGGCCAGAGCTAGAGGCCGGGGCAGCGAACCGGGAGCGGCACTAAGGAGCATCGTGGCGCAGAGGCTGGACTGGGGGCCCGCAGGCTCCTCCCAGGAGGAGCCTCAGGGTTTGGGAGGTGGCTAACGTGCCTGCTTCGTGTCACCAGCAAGTGATGCCACCCGTGGAAAATCAGCTGGAATCCTGAGCCGGGTCAGCCGTGGGTGATGCGGTAAAGGCTGCTTGCTAGCAGAGGGGACGCCAGACGGACGGTGAAGCAAGCAACAGGCTGCTGAGCTTCCGGCCTGTGTTTACCGTGCTTTCCGTGTCTCCCTGCATCTCAGGGTCACCCGGAGGAATTCGTGTGGAGTTTAGAGGCCGACGGCCTCTCGGTTCCTCATCAGCCTGGCAAGCCCCCCAGCCCTCTGCGGCCAGACCTCTGCGAGCGTCTTTCCCTTGTTCTAGCAAAACCCTCCCCACCCTCGCCTGCGGCGGGCTTTTGTTTTTTTAATTGATGGCAGTGAGGATACCTTACAGCCTCCTGCGGCCCTTCCTTAGGGCTTCTGCCCTTAGACCACGGCAAGGGGCGGCCCCCCAACCCCCACCCCCGACACCCCCGCGCTGTCCTGGGTCCTGAACTACAGAGGGTCCCTCTGGCCCTGACACTCCCTCTGGCCACGCCCTCTACGGGGTGGAGTCAGCAGGGCCAAGGGGACACGCCCATTGGCTCCACCCCGTGCTCTGGAATCCCAGGACCCCGAATGCCCTGCCCCAGCAGCCCCTGACCCGCTTGTAGTTTCTGCACCGGCTCTCCCCGGAGTTCAGCATCCCAGGACTCACAGAGAGGCCAACGGGCAGCTGTTGGCATGGAGGTTACGGACAGAGCCCGGATGTGAGGTCTGAGTGTCCCCCTGTGCACATCCAAGGCCCCTTGGGGCATGGGATGGACCCAGCATTGGGAAGAAAAGGGTCAGGCTGGCGGTCAGAGACTGGGAATCGGCTCTCCCCGCACTGTCGCTTTCTTCGCAGGACTCCCCTGAGTCTGGGAATTCTAAAGTTGAGCCTGGACGTGTGTGGCACGTGACAGTGACTTTGCGTGTGTGTGCGCGTGCCTGAGGACGTGTGTGGTTGTGTGTATGTTGTGGGGGTGTGTGTGGTCCATGACTCCGTGTGTGTGTGCGTGGGGATGTAGGCGGAGCAGAGTCAGTGTGTGTGCACGTGTGTTTGCGTGTACGTGCATGCATTAGTTTTAAGAATACAAGAAGCTGTCTTTCAGAAGTCTGCAGTAGTAAAAATTGTATGGTGTCCCTCACTGTATAATTCAAACTGAAAATAATCTTCAATCACCAGAAATGTAGTCCCCCCTAGATTCTGATTCCCCCCCCCATACTGATTATGCCCTCATTGTACTGATGAGGAAACTAGCTTAGAGATGTTAAGTGACTCAGCCCAGGGCATGGAGCTCGCGAGCCCAGGGCCAGGACGCAGTCCAAGCGGCGCGGCTCCAGAGGCCTGGAGCCCTGCTCACGACCGCGCGTGGCCTCTTGGCCGGGGGGTGGGGGGGCGGGGGTGGGGTGGGGGTGGGGGGAAGAGATTCTGACGGGCCGGGGCCAGCGTGCAGGCTGCCCAAGCCGCGGACTCTGCAAGTCGGGTGGAGAGTACCTGACGGCAGACGAGGGTAAAGCGCTGCTCAGAAATCAGATAGGTTCCTAGATCTTCGATGAGTAAGGAGGCTCAGTGCTCATCCTCGATCCCTTTGCTGGTGGCTAAAAGGGAGCAAGGCCCACGAGCGCGCTTCTGGGAGCGGCCTGCCAAAACCTGGAGCAGGGCTGCTCAGGACTGGCTCTGCAGCAGGAGCAGAGGGGTGCAATGTCGCCACCTGGTGGACATCCTTGGTAGTGGCAGTAGGAGGCCTAGCAGCCTGGGTATGGAGGCGGCAGGACGAGGTCCTAGTGGATGATCGTTTTCACATGGCTTAAAAAGCATTGCTTCATAGATTTTATCCACATTGGGGTCTATCCTACGATGGTAAATACGGTCTCCGTTACTCCATCTTAGCTGCATTGATTAATTTTTTTGAGGTTAGTTTTCTCTTCAATGATTTGGAAGCTATTATGGTCTTCCAATTAAAATTCCCTCTAAGTTTTAATAAGTCATCTCTAAGTTCATCACTATATATATAATTGGACCAGTATTGCTATAACAGTCTCAAAACCGGGATAATCTATTAGATCTTGTTTCTCAATCATGATACATTTAGCATATTTTACCTCTCTGCTGTTCCCCATTGTGTGCGTGTGTGCGCGTGCGCGGGCTACAGTTACTGCTTTATAGACAGTTGCTTTCAGTTTGTTGCATTCACAATGAAAATATAGGTATAAACATCTTGGATTTAATTGCTCGCTACCGCTATTTAATCCCATGTCTTTCCCATTTTTGAGTTATTTACTTCTTTCCCAATCAAATGGACTCATGATTGGCTAATTTTTTTCCAGCGCTAGACTTGGAACCCATACCAGTCTATACGCAGCTTTATGTTCTCCTCAGCAACACCTCTCAGCCTCAACACCCAACAACACTCTCCGTATCTAGGGCCCCAAGGCTTGTTTTAAAATGCGGCATTGTTTCTCATGTCCCCCCGCCCCCCTCCCGCCCCAAGAAGGAAGCAAGAATCTTCCTTGATTTAACGTGCTGCCTTTTTAGGACTGGCTAGTCTTGTCTGGTGAATGGATATTAAGAGAGATTTCCTTAAACTTCCTCCTGCTTCGTGCCATAACTCGACTTCATTGAGAAGCATGTTTTTCCCGTTTCTAAGACGGGCTTCCGCTTTGAACTGCTAAACCATCACGGCACACTTTTTCTCCATACTTATTCCTGGAAAACTGAGCTCTCTGCCGGAGTAAAGACGGTTCCCGTCAGAGAAGTGTGGCTCCCTGTCCCAAGGTCAAAATGTAGAAGAAAGGGAAGATTCCTGTTTCCGAGGGTTCCATTTTGTCAGGTTAGAGATCTAGTCATCCGTGTGGCTGCGGTGGAATCTGCAGTATCTTGCCTCACAGTTTCCTTTTTCTGGCTTAGCAGGGGAGCCGCATTAGCTGAGGTCACGGCGCTATGGCCCTTGTCAGGATCCCGGTGCTGAGGCAGCCCCTTGCCCCCGCCCCCTCTCCTTGTCATTTTGATCGTGCAAACTGGGTGCCAGCTGTGTGAACCCTGCTCCTGGCCGCCACGATTGCCCCCACCCCCTCCCCACGCGACGTGTCCCCAGTTCCTCGGCGTCCCTCACTGCAACCAGCTAGCTCCAGGAAGGGTGCGAGCTGGCTTCCGCTGTCGTCCTTCCTCCTTCCTGTCCAGGCGGGCCCTCCTTTTGCGCTAGTCGGCCCGAAACCTTCTCTCCCGCGCTGCATAGGCTGAAGGAATGCCTCAGCGTTTGCAGCCGCTAGAGGGCGCTCTTCTCCTCTCTTTGGGCCCCTTCAGCGCTTCCAGTGGAAATTTCCGAGGTGGGAAGGGCTTGGGGGTTCTCTGTATCTAGGGGCTCCCGATCCAGCCGATTCAACTAACTGTGGGTTGAAAATATTCGGGAAAAAACGGAAAGTTTCGAAAAGCGACAATTGAACTTGCCACACACCGGCAACCGCTTCCATAGCATTCGCGTTGCCTTGCATGCCGCGCGTCACCTAGAGATGATTTAAAGTACACAGGAGGACACAGCGAAAGAGAATGTGACAATGACTGTATGGGTATGTTTATGCATAAGTGGAAAATTGTGCTCTAGACTGGAATTCGACACAACATTGTAAAAACGACAACAACGTGGAAGAAAAGTATGTTTGTATGTAAAAAAATAAAGTCCTATGTCATTTTGTATAAGAGGCATCAGCATCCATGGATTTTGGCATCTGTGGGGAGTCCTGGAACCAGTGCCCCATGCTTACCAAGGCATGACTGGAAGCCCAGGCTCCTTATCCCAGCCTGTCATGTCCCCACGTGGTGTGAATCCTGCCTGTCCCACACTCCCCTGGTCACTCTCCTCCCGCCCTGCCAGACTGCCCTCTTCTTCTGGAACAGGCCAAGCTGAATGCACGTCATGTCTGACCTCTAGGAATATCCGTTACTTTGTGAGCATGGCTCTGCTTCAGGAAGACGGGCTGCATTGTCACTAGAGAAGACGGGATGGAGGTTCCTTAAAAACCTACAAATGGACTTACCTGATGATCCAGCCTTCCCACGCCTGGGGATATGTCAAGAGAAAACTCTAACTCAAAAAGTCCCATGCACCTCAATGCTCACAGCAGCCCTATTTGTATTAGCCAGGACGTGGGACTAACCCCAACATCTAACGACTGGTGACTGGATAAAGAAGTCGTTGTCTTTTTATGCCGCGGAATACTACACAGCCGTGAAAAAGGATGGAACCATGCCATTTGCGGCAACATGGTTGGACACAGAGATAGTCATTCTGAGTGAAGTAAGCCAGAAGAGAGAAAAATGCCGCATGACACAACTTCCATGTGAAATCTAAGAGAAAAAGACAGAAATGATCTTAACTGCAAAAGACAAATAGAGCCACAGACATAGAGAAACAAACTTATGGTTACCAGGGAGGGACGGCGGTGGGAAGGGGTAAATATGGGAATCGGAAAATTGCCCGTCTTGGGGAGTGGTGGACATGTTAGCTCTCTTGATTGTGGCGATGGCTTTCTGGGTGTAGACATGTATGAAAATTGATCAAATACTACACGTGAGATGTGTCTAATTGATGGAACAGAACTCGTAGCCCTGTAAAGGTGTTTTAAAACAAAGAGATGGGCTGCATTGTGTCCTATGTTTCTATGTGTCTTCAGGGAGGTCTCAGGGGGGCGGTGCTGGCCTTCCTGCCAACACGATGACATGCAGCCCGAACAATCCCCCAGTCGATGGGAAGAAGAGACGAGCCATGGTCACATCTGGACCCCAAGCTTACACGTGGTGCATGGGTGCCATTTATCGCCAATCCAGCGAGGTTCCGGCCAGAGCTAGAGGCCGGGGCAGCGAACCGGGAGCGGCACTAAGGAGCATCGTGGCGCAGAGGCTGGACTGGGGGCCCGCAGGCTCCTCCCAGGAGGAGCCTCAGGGTTTGGGAGGTGGCTAACGTGCCTGCTTCGTGTCACCAGCAAGTGATGCCACCCGTGGAAAATCAGCTGGAATCCTGAGCCGGGTCAGCCGTGGGTGATGCGGTAAAGGCTGCTTGCTAGCAGAGGGGACGCCAGACGGACGGTGAAGCAAGCAACAGGCTGCTGAGCTTCCGGCCTGTGTTTACCGTGCTTTCCGTGTCTCCCTGCATCTCAGGGTCACCCGGAGGAATTCGTGTGGAGTTTAGAGGCCGACGGCCTCTCGGTTCCTCATCAGCCTGGCAAGCCCCCCAGCCCTCTGCGGCCAGACCTCTGCGAGCGTCTTTCCCTTGTTCTAGCAAAACCCTCCCCACCCTCGCCTGCGGCGGGCTTTTGTTTTTTTAATTGATGGCAGTGAGGATACCTTACAGCCTCCTGCGGCCCTTCCTTAGGGCTTCTGCCCTTAGACCACGGCAAGGGGCGGCCCCCCAACCCCCACCCCCGACACCCCCGCGCTGTCCTGGGTCCTGAACTACAGAGGGTCCCTCTGGCCCTGACACTCCCTCTGGCCACGCCCTCTACGGGGTGGAGTCAGCAGGGCCAAGGGGACACGCCCATTGGCTCCACCCCGTGCTCTGGAATCCCAGGACCCCGAATGCCCTGCCCCAGCAGCCCCTGACCCGCTTGTAGTTTCTGCACCGGCTCTCCCCGGAGTTCAGCATCCCAGGACTCACAGAGAGGCCAACGGGCAGCTGTTGGCATGGAGGTTACGGACAGAGCCCGGATGTGAGGTCTGAGTGTCCCCCTGTGCACATCCAAGGCCCCTTGGGGCATGGGATGGACCCAGCATTGGGAAGAAAAGGGTCAGGCTGGCGGTCAGAGACTGGGAATCGGCTCTCCCCGCACTGTCGCTTTCTTCGCAGGACTCCCCTGAGTCTGGGAATTCTAAAGTTGAGCCTGGACGTGTGTGGCACGTGACAGTGACTTTGCGTGTGTGTGCGCGTGCCTGAGGACGTGTGTGGTTGTGTGTATGTTGTGGGGGTGTGTGTGGTCCATGACTCCGTGTGTGTGTGCGTGGGGATGTAGGCGGAGCAGAGTCAGTGTGTGTGCACGTGTGTTTGCGTGTACGTGCATGCATTAGTTTTAAGAATACAAGAAGCTGTCTTTCAGAAGTCTGCAGTAGTAAAAATTGTATGGTGTCCCTCACTGTATAATTCAAACTGAAAATAATCTTCAATCACCAGAAATGTAGTCCCCCCTAGATTCTGATTCCCCCCCCCATACTGATTATGCCCTCATTGTACTGATGAGGAAACTAGCTTAGAGATGTTAAGTGACTCAGCCCAGGGCATGGAGCTCGCGAGCCCAGGGCCAGGACGCAGTCCAAGCGGCGCGGCTCCAGAGGCCTGGAGCCCTGCTCACGACCGCGCGTGGCCTCTTGGCCGGGGGGTGGGGGGGGCGGGGGTGGGGTGGGGGTGGGGGGAAGAGATTCTGACGGGCCGGGGCCAGCGTGCAGGCTGCCCAAGCCGCGGACTCTGCAAGTCGGGTGGAGAGTACCTGACGGCAGACGAGGGTAAAGCGCTGCTCAGAAATCAGATAGGTTCCTAGATCTTCGATGAGTAAGGAGGCTCAGTGCTCATCCTCGATCCCTTTGCTGGTGGCTAAAAGGGAGCAAGGCCCACGAGCGCGCTTCTGGGAGCGGCCTGCCAAAACCTGGAGCAGGGCTGCTCAGGACTGGCTCTGCAGCAGGAGCAGAGGGGTGCAATGTCGCCACCTGGTGGACATCCTTGGTAGTGGCAGTAGGAGGCCTAGCAGCCTGGGTATGGAGGCGGCAGGACGAGGTCCTAGTGGATGATCGTTTTCACATGGCTTAAAAAGCATTGCTTCATAGATTTTATCCACATTGGGGTCTATCCTACGATGGTAAATACGGTCTCCGTTACTCCATCTTAGCTGCATTGATTAATTTTTTTGAGGTTAGTTTTCTCTTCAATGATTTGGAAGCTATTATGGTCTTCCAATTAAAATTCCCTCTAAGTTTTAATAAGTCATCTCTAAGTTCATCACTATATATATAATTGGACCAGTATTGCTATAACAGTCTCAAAAACGGGATAATCTATTAGATCTTGTTTCTCAATCATGATACATTTAGCATATTTTACCTCTCTGCTGTTCCCCATTGTGTGCGTGTGTGCGCGTGCGCGGGCTACAGTTACTGCTTTATAGACAGTTGCTTTCAGTTTGTTGCATTCACAATGAAAATATAGGTATAAACATCTTGGATTTAATTGCTCGCTACCGCTATTTAATCCCATGTCTTTCCCATTTTTGAGTTATTTACTTCTTTCCCAATCAAATGGACTCATGATTGGCTAATTTTTTTCCAGCGCTAGACTTGGAACCCATACCAGTCTATACGCAGCTTTATGTTCTCCTCAGCAACACCTCTCAGCCTCAACACCCAACAACACTCTCCGTATCTAGGGCCCCAAGGCTTGTTTTAAAATGCGGCATTGTTTCTCATGTCCCCCCGCCCCCCTCCCGCCCCAAGAAGGAAGCAAGAATCTTCCTTGATTTAACGTGCTGCCTTTTTAGGACTGGCTAGTCTTGTCTGGTGAATGGATATTAAGAGAGATTTCCTTAAACTTCCTCCTGCTTCGTGCCATAACTCGACTTCATTGAGAAGCATGTTTTTCCCGTTTCTAAGACGGGCTTCCGCTTTGAACTGCTAAACCATCACGGCACACTTTTTCTCCATACTTATTCCTGGAAAACTGAGCTCTCTGCCGGAGTAAAGACGGTTCCCGTCAGAGAAGTGTGGCTCCCTGTCCCAAGGTCAAAATGTAGAAGAAAGGGAAGATTCCTGTTTCCGAGGGTTCCATTTTGTCAGGTTAGAGATCTAGTCATCCGTGTGGCTGCGGTGGAATCTGCAGTATCTTGCCTCACAGTTTCCTTTTTCTGGCTTAGCAGGGGAGCCGCATTAGCTGAGGTCACGGCGCTATGGCCCTTGTCAGGATCCCGGTGCTGAGGCAGCCCCTTGCCCCCGCCCCCTCTCCTTGTCATTTTGATCGTGCAAACTGGGTGCCAGCTGTGTGAACCCTGCTCCTGGCCGCCACGATTGCCCCCACCCCCTCCCCACGCGACGTGTCCCCAGTTCCTCGGCGTCCCTCACTGCAACCAGCTAGCTCCAGGAAGGGTGCGAGCTGGCTTCCGCTGTCGTCCTTCCTCCTTCCTGTCCAGGCGGGCCCTCCTTTTGCGCTAGTCGGCCCGAAACCTTCTCTCCCGCGCTGCATAGGCTGAAGGAATGCCTCAGCGTTTGCAGCCGCTAGAGGGCGCTCTTCTCCTCTCTTTGGGCCCCTTCAGCGCTTCCAGTGGAAATTTCCGAGGTGGGAAGGGCTTGGGGGTTCTCTGTATCTAGGGGCTCCCGATCCAGCCGATTCAACTAACTGTGGGTTGAAAATATTCGGGAAAAAACGGAAAGTTTCGAAAAGCGACAATTGAACTTGCCACACACCGGCAACCGCTTCCATAGCATTCACGTTGCCTTGCATGCCGCGCGTCACCTAGAGATGATTTAAAGTACACAGGAGGACACAGCGAAAGAGAATGTGACAATGACTGTATGGGTATGTTTATGCATAAGTGGAAAATTGTGCTCTAGACTGGAATTCGACACAACATTGTAAAAACGACAACAACGTGGAAGAAAAATACGTTTGTATGTAAAAAATAAAGTCCTATGTCATTTTGTATAAGAGACATCAGCATCCATGGATTTTGGCATCTGTGGGGAGTCCTGGAACCAGTGCCCCATGCTTACCAAGGCATGACTGGAAGCCCAGGCTCCTGATCCCAGCCTGTCATGTCCCCACGTGGTGTGAATCCTGCCTGTCCCACACTCCCCTGGTCACTCTCCTCCCGCCCTGCCAGACTGCCCTCTTCTTCTGGAACAGGCCAAGCTGAATGCACGTCATGTCTGACCTCTAGGAATATCCGTTACTTTGTGAGCATGGCTCTGCTTCAGGAAGACGGGCTGCATTGTCACTAGAGAAGACGGGATGGAGGTTCCTTAAAAACCTACAAATGGACTTACCTGATGATCCAGCCTTCCCACGCCTGGGGATATGTCAAGAGAAAACTCTAACTCAAAAAGTCCCATGCACCTCAATGCTCACAGCAGCCCTATTTGTATTAGCCAGGACGTGGGACTAACCCCAACATCTAACGACTGGTGACTGGATAAAGAAGTCGTTGTCTTTTTATGCCGCGGAATACTACACAGCCGTGAAAAAGGATGGAACCATGCCATTTGCGGCAACATGGTTGGACACAGAGATAGTCATTCTGAGTGAAGTAAGCCAGAAGAGAGAAAAATGCCGCATGACACAACTTCCATGTGAAATCTAAGAGAAAAAGACAGAAATGATCTTAACTGCAAAAGACAAATAGAGCCACAGACATAGAGAAACAAACTTATGGTTACCAGGGAGGGACGGCGGTGGGAAGGGGTAAATATGGGAATCGGAAAATTGCCCGTCTTGGGGAGTGGTGGACATGTTAGCTCTCTTGATTGTGGCGATGGCTTTCTGGGTGTAGACATGTATGAAAATTGATCAAATACTACACGTGAGATGTGTCTAATTGACGGAACAGAACTCGTAGCCCTGTAAAGGTGTTTTAAAACAAAGAGATGGGCTGCATTGTGTCCTATGTTTCTATGTGTCTTCAGGGAGGTCTCAGGGGGGCGGTGCTGGCCTTCCTGCCAACACGATGACATGCAGCCCGAACAATCCCCCAGTCGATGGGAAGAAGAGACGAGCCATGGTCACATCTGGACCCCAAGCTTACACGTGGTGCATGGGTGCCATTTATCGCCAATCCAGCGAGGTTCCGGCCAGAGCTAGAGGCCGGGGCAGCGAACCGGGAGCGGCACTAAGGAGCATCGTGGCGCAGAGGCTGGACTGGGGGCCCGCAGGCTCCTCCCAGGAGGAGCCTCAGGGTTTGGGAGGTGGCTAACGTGCCTGCTTCGTGTCACCAGCAAGTGATGCCACCCGTGGAAAATCAGCTGGAATCCTGAGCCGGGTCAGCCGTGGGTGATGCGGTAAAGGCTGCTTGCTAGCAGAGGGGACGCCAGACGGACGGTGAAGCAAGCAACAGGCTGCTGAGCTTCCGGCCTGTGTTTACCGTGCTTTCCGTGTCTCCCTGCATCTCAGGGTCACCCGGAGGAATTCGTGTGGAGTTTAGAGGCCGACGGCCTCTCGGTTCCTCATCAGCCTGGCAAGCCCCCCAGCCCTCTGCGGCCAGACCTCTGCGAGCGTCTTTCCCTTGTTCTAGCAAAACCCTCCCCACCCTCGCCTGCGGCGGGCTTTTGTTTTTTTAATTGATGGCAGTGAGGATACCTTACAGCCTCCTGCGGCCCTTCCTTAGGGCTTCTGCCCTTAGACCACGGCAAGGGGCGGCCCCCCAACCCCCACCCCCGACACCCCCGCGCTGTCCTGGGTCCTGAACTACAGAGGGTCCCTCTGGCCCTGACACTCCCTCTGGCCACGCCCTCTACGGGGTGGAGTCAGCAGGGCCAAGGGGACACGCCCATTGGCTCCACCCCGTGCTCTGGAATCCCAGGACCCCGAATGCCCTGCCCCAGCAGCCCCTGACCCGCTTGTAGTTTCTGCACCGGCTCTCCCCGGAGTTCAGCATCCCAGGACTCACAGAGAGGCCAACGGGCAGCTGTTGGCATGGAGGTTACGGACAGAGCCCGGATGTGAGGTCTGAGTGTCCCCCTGTGCACATCCAAGGCCCCTTGGGGCATGGGATGGACCCAGCATTGGGAAGAAAAGGGTCAGGCTGGCGGTCAGAGACTGGGAATCGGCTCTCCCCGCACTGTCGCTTTCTTCGCAGGACTCCCCTGAGTCTGGGAATTCTAAAGTTGAGCCTGGACGTGTGTGGCACGTGACAGTGACTTTGCGTGTGTGTGCGCGTGCCTGAGGACGTGTGTGGTTGTGTGTATGTTGTGGGGGTGTGTGTGGTCCATGACTCCGTGTGTGTGTGCGTGGGGATGTAGGCGGAGCAGAGTCAGTGTGTGTGCACGTGTGTTTGCGTGTACGTGCATGCATTAGTTTTAAGAATACAAGAAGCTGTCTTTCAGAAGTCTGCAGTAGTAAAAATTGTATGGTGTCCCTCACTGTATAATTCAAACTGAAAATAATCTTCAATCACCAGAAATGTAGTCCCCCCTAGATTCTGATTCCCCCCCCCATACTGATTATGCCCTCATTGTACTGATGAGGAAACTAGCTTAGAGATGTTAAGTGACTCAGCCCAGGGCATGGAGCTCGCGAGCCCAGGGCCAGGACGCAGTCCAAGCGGCGCGGCTCCAGAGGCCTGGAGCCCTGCTCACGACCGCGCGTGGCCTCTTGGCCGGGGGGTGGGGGGGGGCGGGGGTGGGGTGGGGGTGGGGGGAAGAGATTCTGACGGGCCGGGGCCAGCGTGCAGGCTGCCCAAGCCGCGGACTCTGCAAGTCGGGTGGAGAGTACCTGACGGCAGACGAGGGTAAAGCGCTGCTCAGAAATCAGATAGGTTCCTAGATCTTCGATGAGTAAGGAGGCTCAGTGCTCATCCTCGATCCCTTTGCTGGTGGCTAAAAGGGAGCAAGGCCCACGAGCGCGCTTCTGGGAGCGGCCTGCCAAAACCTGGAGCAGGGCTGCTCAGGACTGGCTCTGCAGCAGGAGCAGAGGGGTGCAATGTCGCCACCTGGTGGACATCCTTGGTAGTGGCAGTAGGAGGCCTAGCAGCCTGGGTATGGAGGCGGCAGGACGAGGTCCTAGTGGATGATCGTTTTCACATGGCTTAAAAAGCATTGCTTCATAGATTTTATCCACATTGGGGTCTATCCTACGATGGTAAATACGGTCTCCGTTACTCCATCTTAGCTGCATTGATTAATTTTTTTGAGGTTAGTTTTCTCTTCAATGATTTGGAAGCTATTATGGTCTTCCAATTAAAATTCCCTCTAAGTTTTAATAAGTCATCTCTAAGTTCATCACTATATATATAATTGGACCAGTATTGCTATAACAGTCTCAAAAACGGGATAATCTATTAGATCTTGTTTCTCAATCATGATACATTTAGCATATTTTACCTCTCTGCTGTTCCCCATTGTGTGCGTGTGTGCGCGTGCGCGGGCTACAGTTACTGCTTTATAGACAGTTGCTTTCAGTTTGTTGCATTCACAATGAAAATATAGGTATAAACATCTTGGATTTAATTGCTCGCTACCGCTATTTAATCCCATGTCTTTCCCATTTTTGAGTTATTTACTTCTTTCCCAATCAAATGGACTCATGATTGGCTAATTTTTTTCCAGCGCTAGACTTGGAACCCATACCAGTCTATACGCAGCTTTATGTTCTCCTCAGCAACACCTCTCAGCCTCAACACCCAACAACACTCTCCGTATCTAGGGCCCCAAGGCTTGTTTTAAAATGCGGCATTGTTTCTCATGTCCCCCCGCCCCCCTCCCGCCCCAAGAAGGAAGCAAGAATCTTCCTTGATTTAACGTGCTGCCTTTTTAGGACTGGCTAGTCTTGTCTGGTGAATGGATATTAAGAGAGATTTCCTTAAACTTCCTCCTGCTTCGTGCCATAACTCGACTTCATTGAGAAGCATGTTTTTCCCGTTTCTAAGACGGGCTTCCGCTTTGAACTGCTAAACCATCACGGCACACTTTTTCTCCATACTTATTCCTGGAAAACTGAGCTCTCTGCCGGAGTAAAGACGGTTCCCGTCAGAGAAGTGTGGCTCCCTGTCCCAAGGTCAAAATGTAGAAGAAAGGGAAGATTCCTGTTTCCGAGGGTTCCATTTTGTCAGGTTAGAGATCTAGTCATCCGTGTGGCTGCGGTGGAATCTGCAGTATCTTGCCTCACAGTTTCCTTTTTCTGGCTTAGCAGGGGAGCCGCATTAGCTGAGGTCACGGCGCTATGGCCCTTGTCAGGATCCCGGTGCTGAGGCAGCCCCTTGCCCCCGCCCCCTCTCCTTGTCATTTTGATCGTGCAAACTGGGTGCCAGCTGTGTGAACCCTGCTCCTGGCCGCCACGATTGCCCCCACCCCCTCCCCACGCGACGTGTCCCCAGTTCCTCGGCGTCCCTCACTGCAACCAGCTAGCTCCAGGAAGGGTGCGAGCTGGCTTCCGCTGTCGTCCTTCCTCCTTCCTGTCCAGGCGGGCCCTCCTTTTGCGCTAGTCGGCCCGAAACCTTCTCTCCCGCGCTGCATAGGCTGAAGGAATGCCTCAGCGTTTGCAGCCGCTAGAGGGCGCTCTTCTCCTCTCTTTGGGCCCCTTCAGCGCTTCCAGTGGAAATTTCCGAGGTGGGAAGGGCTTGGGGGTTCTCTGTATCTAGGGGCTCCCGATCCAGCCGATTCAACTAACTGTGGGTTGAAAATATTCGGGAAAAAACGGAAAGTTTCGAAAAGCGACAATTGAACTTGCCACACACCGGCAACCGCTTCCATAGCATTCACGTTGCCTTGCATGCCGCGCGTCACCTAGAGATGATTTAAAGTACACAGGAGGACACAGCGAAAGAGAATGTGACAATGACTGTATGGGTATGTTTATGCATAAGTGGAAAATTGTGCTCTAGACTGGAATTCGACACAACATTGTAAAAACGACAACAACGTGGAAGAAAAATACGTTTGTATGTAAAAAATAAAGTCCTATGTCATTTTGTATAAGAGACATCAGCATCCATGGATTTTGGCATCTGTGGGGAGTCCTGGAACCAGTGCCCCATGCTTACCAAGGCATGACTGGAAGCCCAGGCTCCTGATCCCAGCCTGTCATGTCCCCACGTGGTGTGAATCCTGCCTGTCCCACACTCCCCTGGTCACTCTCCTCCCGCCCTGCCAGACTGCCCTCTTCTTCTGGAACAGGCCAAGCTGAATGCACGTCATGTCTGACCTCTAGGAATATCCGTTACTTTGTGAGCATGGCTCTGCTTCAGGAAGACGGGCTGCATTGTCACTAGAGAAGACGGGATGGAGGTTCCTTAAAAACCTACAAATGGACTTACCTGATGATCCAGCCTTCCCACGCCTGGGGATATGTCAAGAGAAAACTCTAACTCAAAAAGTCCCATGCACCTCAATGCTCACAGCAGCCCTATTTGTATTAGCCAGGACGTGGGACTAACCCCAACATCTAACGACTGGTGACTGGATAAAGAAGTCGTTGTCTTTTTATGCCGCGGAATACTACACAGCCGTGAAAAAGGATGGAACCATGCCATTTGCGGCAACATGGTTGGACACAGAGATAGTCATTCTGAGTGAAGTAAGCCAGAAGAGAGAAAAATGCCGCATGACACAACTTCCATGTGAAATCTAAGAGAAAAAGACAGAAATGATCTTAACTGCAAAAGACAAATAGAGCCACAGACATAGAGAAACAAACTTATGGTTACCAGGGAGGGACGGCGGTGGGAAGGGGTAAATATGGGAATCGGAAAATTGCCCGTCTTGGGGAGTGGTGGACATGTTAGCTCTCTTGATTGTGGCGATGGCTTTCTGGGTGTAGACATGTATGAAAATTGATCAAATACTACACGTGAGATGTGTCTAATTGACGGAACAGAACTCGTAGCCCTGTAAAGGTGTTTTAAAACAAAGAGATGGGCTGCATTGTGTCCTATGTTTCTATGTGTCTTCAGGGAGGTCTCAGGGGGGCGGTGCTGGCCTTCCTGCCAACACGATGACATGCAGCCCGAACAATCCCCCAGTCGATGGGAAGAAGAGACGAGCCATGGTCACATCTGGACCCCAAGCTTACACGTGGTGCATGGGTGCCATTTATCGCCAATCCAGCGAGGTTCCGGCCAGAGCTAGAGGCCGGGGCAGCGAACCGGGAGCGGCACTAAGGAGCATCGTGGCGCAGAGGCTGGACTGGGGGCCCGCAGGCTCCTCCCAGGAGGAGCCTCAGGGTTTGGGAGGTGGCTAACGTGCCTGCTTCGTGTCACCAGCAAGTGATGCCACCCGTGGAAAATCAGCTGGAATCCTGAGCCGGGTCAGCCGTGGGTGATGCGGTAAAGGCTGCTTGCTAGCAGAGGGGACGCCAGACGGACGGTGAAGCAAGCAACAGGCTGCTGAGCTTCCGGCCTGTGTTTACCGTGCTTTCCGTGTCTCCCTGCATCTCAGGGTCACCCGGAGGAATTCGTGTGGAGTTTAGAGGCCGACGGCCTCTCGGTTCCTCATCAGCCTGGCAAGCCCCCCAGCCCTCTGCGGCCAGACCTCTGCGAGCGTCTTTCCCTTGTTCTAGCAAAACCCTCCCCACCCTCGCCTGCGGCGGGCTTTTGTTTTTTTAATTGATGGCAGTGAGGATACCTTACAGCCTCCTGCGGCCCTTCCTTAGGGCTTCTGCCCTTAGACCACGGCAAGGGGCGGCCCCCCAACCCCCACCCCCGACACCCCCGCGCTGTCCTGGGTCCTGAACTACAGAGGGTCCCTCTGGCCCTGACACTCCCTCTGGCCACGCCCTCTACGGGGTGGAGTCAGCAGGGCCAAGGGGACACGCCCATTGGCTCCACCCCGTGCTCTGGAATCCCAGGACCCCGAATGCCCTGCCCCAGCAGCCCCTGACCCGCTTGTAGTTTCTGCACCGGCTCTCCCCGGAGTTCAGCATCCCAGGACTCACAGAGAGGCCAACGGGCAGCTGTTGGCATGGAGGTTACGGACAGAGCCCGGATGTGAGGTCTGAGTGTCCCCCTGTGCACATCCAAGGCCCCTTGGGGCATGGGATGGACCCAGCATTGGGAAGAAAAGGGTCAGGCTGGCGGTCAGAGACTGGGAATCGGCTCTCCCCGCACTGTCGCTTTCTTCGCAGGACTCCCCTGAGTCTGGGAATTCTAAAGTTGAGCCTGGACGTGTGTGGCACGTGACAGTGACTTTGCGTGTGTGTGCGCGTGCCTGAGGACGTGTGTGGTTGTGTGTATGTTGTGGGGGTGTGTGTGGTCCATGACTCCGTGTGTGTGTGCGTGGGGATGTAGGCGGAGCAGAGTCAGTGTGTGTGCACGTGTGTTTGCGTGTACGTGCATGCATTAGTTTTAAGAATACAAGAAGCTGTCTTTCAGAAGTCTGCAGTAGTAAAAATTGTATGGTGTCCCTCACTGTATAATTCAAACTGAAAATAATCTTCAATCACCAGAAATGTAGTCCCCCCTAGATTCTGATTCCCCCCCCCATACTGATTATGCCCTCATTGTACTGATGAGGAAACTAGCTTAGAGATGTTAAGTGACTCAGCCCAGGGCATGGAGCTCGCGAGCCCAGGGCCAGGACGCAGTCCAAGCGGCGCGGCTCCAGAGGCCTGGAGCCCTGCTCACGACCGCGCGTGGCCTCTTGGCCGGGGGGTGGGGGGGGCGGGGGTGGGGTGGGGGTGGGGGGAAGAGATTCTGACGGGCCGGGGCCAGCGTGCAGGCTGCCCAAGCCGCGGACTCTGCAAGTCGGGTGGAGAGTACCTGACGGCAGACGAGGGTAAAGCGCTGCTCAGAAATCAGATAGGTTCCTAGATCTTCGATGAGTAAGGAGGCTCAGTGCTCATCCTCGATCCCTTTGCTGGTGGCTAAAAGGGAGCAAGGCCCACGAGCGCGCTTCTGGGAGCGGCCTGCCAAAACCTGGAGCAGGGCTGCTCAGGACTGGCTCTGCAGCAGGAGCAGAGGGGTGCAATGTCGCCACCTGGTGGACATCCTTGGTAGTGGCAGTAGGAGGCCTAGCAGCCTGGGTATGGAGGCGGCAGGACGAGGTCCTAGTGGATGATCGTTTTCACATGGCTTAAAAAGCATTGCTTCATAGATTTTATCCACATTGGGGTCTATCCTACGATGGTAAATACGGTCTCCGTTACTCCATCTTAGCTGCATTGATTAATTTTTTTGAGGTTAGTTTTCTCTTCAATGATTTGGAAGCTATTATGGTCTTCCAATTAAAATTCCCTCTAAGTTTTAATAAGTCATCTCTAAGTTCATCACTATATATATAATTGGACCAGTATTGCTATAACAGTCTCAAAACCGGGATAATCTATTAGATCTTGTTTCTCAATCATGATACATTTAGCATATTTTACCTCTCTGCTGTTCCCCATTGTGTGCGTGTGTGCGCGTGCGCGGGCTACAGTTACTGCTTTATAGACAGTTGCTTTCAGTTTGTTGCATTCACAATGAAAATATAGGTATAAACATCTTGGATTTAATTGCTCGCTACCGCTATTTAATCCCATGTCTTTCCCATTTTTGAGTTATTTACTTCTTTCCCAATCAAATGGACTCATGATTGGCTAATTTTTTTCCAGCGCTAGACTTGGAACCCATACCAGTCTATACGCAGCTTTATGTTCTCCTCAGCAACACCTCTCAGCCTCAACACCCAACAACACTCTCCGTATCTAGGGCCCCAAGGCTTGTTTTAAAATGCGGCATTGTTTCTCATGTCCCCCCGCCCCCCTCCCGCCCCAAGAAGGAAGCAAGAATCTTCCTTGATTTAACGTGCTGCCTTTTTAGGACTGGCTAGTCTTGTCTGGTGAATGGATATTAAGAGAGATTTCCTTAAACTTCCTCCTGCTTCGTGCCATAACTCGACTTCATTGAGAAGCATGTTTTTCCCGTTTCTAAGACGGGCTTCCGCTTTGAACTGCTAAACCATCACGGCACACTTTTTCTCCATACTTATTCCTGGAAAACTGAGCTCTCTGCCGGAGTAAAGACGGTTCCCGTCAGAGAAGTGTGGCTCCCTGTCCCAAGGTCAAAATGTAGAAGAAAGGGAAGATTCCTGTTTCCGAGGGTTCCATTTTGTCAGGTTAGAGATCTAGTCATCCGTGTGGCTGCGGTGGAATCTGCAGTATCTTGCCTCACAGTTTCCTTTTTCTGGCTTAGCAGGGGAGCCGCATTAGCTGAGGTCACGGCGCTATGGCCCTTGTCAGGATCCCGGTGCTGAGGCAGCCCCTTGCCCCCGCCCCCTCTCCTTGTCATTTTGATCGTGCAAACTGGGTGCCAGCTGTGTGAACCCTGCTCCTGGCCGCCACGATTGCCCCCACCCCCTCCCCACGCGACGTGTCCCCAGTTCCTCGGCGTCCCTCACTGCAACCAGCTAGCTCCAGGAAGGGTGCGAGCTGGCTTCCGCTGTCGTCCTTCCTCCTTCCTGTCCAGGCGGGCCCTCCTTTTGCGCTAGTCGGCCCGAAACCTTCTCTCCCGCGCTGCATAGGCTGAAGGAATGCCTCAGCGTTTGCAGCCGCTAGAGGGCGCTCTTCTCCTCTCTTTGGGCCCCTTCAGCGCTTCCAGTGGAAATTTCCGAGGTGGGAAGGGCTTGGGGGTTCTCTGTATCTAGGGGCTCCCGATCCAGCCGATTCAACTAACTGTGGGTTGAAAATATTCGGGAAAAAACGGAAAGTTTCGAAAAGCGACAATTGAACTTGCCACACACCGGCAACCGCTTCCATAGCATTCGCGTTGCCTTGCATGCCGCGCGTCACCTAGAGATGATTTAAAGTACACAGGAGGACACAGCGAAAGAGAATGTGACAATGACTGTATGGGTATGTTTATGCATAAGTGGAAAATTGTGCTCTAGACTGGAATTCGACACAACATTGTAAAAACGACAACAACGTGGAAGAAAAGTATGTTTGTATGTAAAAAAATAAAGTCCTATGTCATTTTGTATAAGAGGCATCAGCATCCATGGATTTTGGCATCTGTGGGGAGTCCTGGAACCAGTGCCCCATGCTTACCAAGGCATGACTGGAAGCCCAGGCTCCTTATCCCAGCCTGTCATGTCCCCACGTGGTGTGAATCCTGCCTGTCCCACACTCCCCTGGTCACTCTCCTCCCGCCCTGCCAGACTGCCCTCTTCTTCTGGAACAGGCCAAGCTGAATGCACGTCATGTCTGACCTCTAGGAATATCCGTTACTTTGTGAGCATGGCTCTGCTTCAGGAAGACGGGCTGCATTGTCACTAGAGAAGACGGGATGGAGGTTCCTTAAAAACCTACAAATGGACTTACCTGATGATCCAGCCTTCCCACGCCTGGGGATATGTCAAGAGAAAACTCTAACTCAAAAAGTCCCATGCACCTCAATGCTCACAGCAGCCCTATTTGTATTAGCCAGGACGTGGGACTAACCCCAACATCTAACGACTGGTGACTGGATAAAGAAGTCGTTGTCTTTTTATGCCGCGGAATACTACACAGCCGTGAAAAAGGATGGAACCATGCCATTTGCGGCAACATGGTTGGACACAGAGATAGTCATTCTGAGTGAAGTAAGCCAGAAGAGAGAAAAATGCCGCATGACACAACTTCCATGTGAAATCTAAGAGAAAAAGACAGAAATGATCTTAACTGCAAAAGACAAATAGAGCCACAGACATAGAGAAACAAACTTATGGTTACCAGGGAGGGACGGCGGTGGGAAGGGGTAAATATGGGAATCGGAAAATTGCCCGTCTTGGGGAGTGGTGGACATGTTAGCTCTCTTGATTGTGGCGATGGCTTTCTGGGTGTAGACATGTATGAAAATTGATCAAATACTACACGTGAGATGTGTCTAATTGACGGAACAGAACTCGTAGCCCTGTAAAGGTGTTTTAAAACAAAGAGATGGGCTGCATTGTGTCCTATGTTTCTATGTGTCTTCAGGGAGGTCTCAGGGGGGCGGTGCTGGCCTTCCTGCCAACACGATGACATGCAGCCCGAACAATCCCCCAGTCGATGGGAAGAAGAGACGAGCCATGGTCACATCTGGACCCCAAGCTTACACGTGGTGCATGGGTGCCATTTATCGCCAATCCAGCGAGGTTCCGGCCAGAGCTAGAGGCCGGGGCAGCGAACCGGGAGCGGCACTAAGGAGCATCGTGGCGCAGAGGCTGGACTGGGGGCCCGCAGGCTCCTCCCAGGAGGAGCCTCAGGGTTTGGGAGGTGGCTAACGTGCCTGCTTCGTGTCACCAGCAAGTGATGCCACCCGTGGAAAATCAGCTGGAATCCTGAGCCGGGTCAGCCGTGGGTGATGCGGTAAAGGCTGCTTGCTAGCAGAGGGGACGCCAGACGGACGGTGAAGCAAGCAACAGGCTGCTGAGCTTCCGGCCTGTGTTTACCGTGCTTTCCGTGTCTCCCTGCATCTCAGGGTCACCCGGAGGAATTCGTGTGGAGTTTAGAGGCCGACGGCCTCTCGGTTCCTCATCAGCCTGGCAAGCCCCCCAGCCCTCTGCGGCCAGACCTCTGCGAGCGTCTTTCCCTTGTTCTAGCAAAACCCTCCCCACCCTCGCCTGCGGCGGGCTTTTGTTTTTTTAATTGATGGCAGTGAGGATACCTTACAGCCTCCTGCGGCCCTTCCTTAGGGCTTCTGCCCTTAGACCACGGCAAGGGGCGGCCCCCCAACCCCCACCCCCGACACCCCCGCGCTGTCCTGGGTCCTGAACTACAGAGGGTCCCTCTGGCCCTGACACTCCCTCTGGCCACGCCCTCTACGGGGTGGAGTCAGCAGGGCCAAGGGGACACGCCCATTGGCTCCACCCCGTGCTCTGGAATCCCAGGACCCCCAATGCCCTGCCCCAGCAGCCCCTGACCCGCTTGTAGTTTCTGCACCGGCTCTCCCCGGAGTTCAGCATCCCAGGACTCACAGAGAGGCCAACGGGCAGCTGTTGGCATGGAGGTTACGGACAGAGCCCGGATGTGAGGTCTGAGTGTCCCCCTGTGCACATCCAAGGCCCCTTGGGGCATGGGATGGACCCAGCATTGGGAAGAAAAGGGTCAGGCTGGCGGTCAGAGACTGGGAATCGGCTCTCCCCGCACTGTCGCTTTCTTCGCAGGACTCCCCTGAGTCTGGGAATTCTAAAGTTGAGCCTGGACGTGTGTGGCACGTGACAGTGACTTTGCGTGTGTGTGCGCGTGCCTGAGGACGTGTGTGGTTGTGTGTATGTTGTGGGGGTGTGTGTGGTCCATGACTCCGTGTGTGTGTGCGTGGGGATGTAGGCGGAGCAGAGTCAGTGTGTGTGCACGTGTGTTTGCGTGTACGTGCATGCATTAGTTTTAAGAATACTAGAAGCTGTCCTTCAGAAGTCTGCAGTAGTAAAAATTGTATGGTGTCCCTCACTGTATAATTCAAACTGAAAATAATCTTCAATCACCAGAAATGTAGTCCCCCCCAGATTCTGATTCCCCCCCCCATACCGATTATGCCCTCATTGTACTGATGAGGAAACTAGCTTAGAGATGTTAAGTGACTCAGCCCAGGGCATGGAGCTCGCGAGCCCAGGGCCAGGACGCAGTCCAAGCGGCGCGGCTCCAGAGGCCTGGAGCCCTGCTCACGACCGCGCGTGGCCTCTTGGCCGGGGGGTGGGGGGGGCGGGGGTGGGGTGGGGGTGGGGGGAAGAGATTCTGACGGGCCGGGTCCAGCGTGCAGGCTGCCCAAGCCGCGGACTCTGCAAGTCGGGTGGAGAGTACCTGACGGCAGACGAGGGTAAAGCGCTGCTCAGAAATCAGATAGGTTCCTAGATCTTCGATGAGTAAGGAGGCTCAGTGCTCATCCTCGATCCCTTTGCTGGTGGCTAAAAGGGAGCAAGGCCCACGAGCGCGCTTCTGGGAGCGGCCTGCCAAAACCTGGAGCAGGGCTGCTCAGGACTGGCTCTGCAGCAGGAGCAGAGGGGTGCAATGTCGCCACCTGGTGGACATCCTTGGTAGTGGCAGTAGGAGGCCTAGCAGCCTGGGTATGGAGGCGGCAGGACGAGGTCCTAGTGGATGATCGTTTTCACATGGCTTAAAAAGCATTGCTTCATAGATTTTATCCACATTGGGGTCTATCCTACGATGGTAAATACGGTCTCCGTTACTCCATCTTAGCTGCATTGATTAATTTTTTTGAGGTTAGTTTTCTCTTCAATGATTTGGAAGCTATTATGGTCTTCCAATTAAAATTCCCTCTAAGTTTTAATAAGTCATCTCTAAGTTCATCACTATATATATAATTGGACCAGTATTGCTATAACAGTCTCAAAAACGGGATAATCTATTAGATCTTGTTTCTCAATCATGATACATTTAGCATATTTTACCTCTCTGCTGTTCCCCATTGTGTGCGTGTGTGCGCGTGCGCGGGCTACAGTTACTGCTTTATAGACAGTTGCTTTCAGTTTGTTGCATTCACAATGAAAATATAGGTATAAACATCTTGGATTTAATTGCTCGCTACCGCTATTTAATCCCATGTCTTTCCCATTTTTGAGTTATTTACTTCTTTCCCAATCAAATGGACTCATGATTGGCTAATTTTTTTCCAGCGGTAGACTTGGAACCCATACCAGTCTATACGCAGCTTTATGTTCTCCTCAGCAACACCTCTCAGCCTCAACACCCAACAACACTCTCCGTATCTAGGGCCCCAAGGCTTGTTTTAAAATGCGGCATTGTTTCTCATGTCCCCCCGCCCCCCTCCCGCCCCAAGAAGGAAGCAAGAATCTTCCTTGATTTAACGTGCTGCCTTTTTAGGACTGGCTAGTCTTGTCTGGTGAATGGATATTAAGAGAGATTTCCTTAAACTTCCTCCTGCTTCGTGCCATAACTCGACTTCATTGAGAAGCATGTTTTTCCCGTTTCTAAGACGGGCTTCCGCTTTGAACTGCTAAACCATCACGGCACACTTTTTCTCCATACTTATTCCTGGAAAACTGAGCTCTCTGCCGGAGTAAAGACGGTTCCCGTCAGAGAAGTGTGGCTCCCTGTCCCAAGGTCAAAATGTAGAAGAAAGGGAAGATTCCTGTTTCCGAGGGTTCCATTTTGTCAGGTTAGAGATCTAGTCATCCGTGTGGCTGCGGTGGAATCTGCAGTATCTTGCCTCACAGTTTCCTTTTTCTGGCTTAGCAGGGGAGCCGCATTAGCTGAGGTCACGGCGCTATGGCCCTTGTCAGGATCCCGGTGCTGAGGCAGCCCCTTGCCCCCGCCCCCTCTCCTTGTCATTTTGATCGTGCAAACTGGGTGCCAGCTGTGTGAACCCTGCTCCTGGCCGCCACGATTGCCCCCACCCCCTCCCCACGCGACGTGTCCCCAGTTCCTCGGCGTCCCTCACTGCAACCAGCTAGCTCCAGGAAGGGTGCGAGCTGGCTTCCGCTGTCGTCCTTCCTCCTTCCTGTCCAGGCGGGCCCTCCTTTTGCGCTAGTCGGCCCGAAACCTTCTCTCCCGCGCTGCATAGGCTGAAGGAATGCCTCAGCGTTTGCAGCCGCTAGAGGGCGCTCTTCTCCTCTCTTTGGGCCCCTTCAGCGCTTCCAGTGGAAATTTCCGAGGTGGGAAGGGCTTGGGGGTTCTCTGTATCTAGGGGCTCCCGATCCAGCCGATTCAACTAACTGTGGGTTGAAAATATTCGGGAAAAAACGGAAAGTTTCGAAAAGCGACAATTGAACTTGCCACACACCGGCAACCGCTTCCATAGCATTCGCGTTGCCTTGCATGCCGCGCGTCACCTAGAGATGATTTAAAGTACACAGGAGGACACAGCGAAAGAGAATGTGACAATGACTGTATGGGTATGTTTATGCATAAGTGGAAAATTGTGCTCTAGACTGGAATTCGACACAACATTGTAAAAACGACAACAACGTGGAAGAAAAGTATGTTTGTATGTAAAAAAATAAAGTCCTATGTCATTTTGTATAAGAGGCATCAGCATCCATGGATTTTGGCATCTGTGGGGAGTCCTGGAACCAGTGCCCCATGCTTACCAAGGCATGACTGGAAGCCCAGGCTCCTTATCCCAGCCTGTCATGTCCCCACGTGGTGTGAATCCTGCCTGTCCCACACTCCCCTGGTCACTCTCCTCCCGCCCTGCCAGACTGCCCTCTTCTTCTGGAACAGGCCAAGCTGAATGCACGTCATGTCTGACCTCTAGGAATATCCGTTACTTTGTGAGCATGGCTCTGCTTCAGGAAGACGGGCTGCATTGTCACTAGAGAAGACGGGATGGAGGTTCCTTAAAAACCTACAAATGGACTTACCTGATGATCCAGCCTTCCCACGCCTGGGGATATGTCAAGAGAAAACTCTAACTCAAAAAGTCCCATGCACCTCAATGCTCACAGCAGCCCTATTTGTATTAGCCAGGACGTGGGACTAACCCCAACATCTAACGACTGGTGACTGGATAAAGAAGCCGTTGTCTTTTTATGCCGCGGAATACTACACAGCCGTGAAAAAGGATGGAACCATGCCATTTGCGGCAACATGGTTGGACACAGAGATAGTCATTCTGAGTGAAGTAAGCCAGAAGAGAGAAAAATGCCGCATGACACAACTTCCATGTGAAATCTAAGAGAAAAAGACAGAAATGATCTTAACTGCAAAAGACAAATAGAGCCACAGACATAGAGAAACAAACTTATGGTTACCAGGGAGGGACGGCGGTGGGAAGGGGTAAATATGGGAATCGGAAAATTGCCCGTCTTGGGGAGTGGTGGACATGTTAGCTCTCTTGATTGTGGCGATGGCTTTCTGGGTGTAGACATGTATGAAAATTGATCAAATACTACACGTGAGATGTGTCTAATTGACGGAACAGAACTCGTAGCCCTGTAAAGGTGTTTTAAAACAAAGAGATGGGCTGCATTGTGTCCTATGTTTCTATGTGTCTTCAGGGAGGTCTCAGGGGGGCGGTGCTGGCCTTCCTGCCAACACGATGACATGCAGCCCGAACAATCCCCCAGTCGATGGGAAGAAGAGACGAGCCATGGTCACATCTGGACCCCAAGCTTACACGTGGTGCATGGGTGCCATTTATCGCCAATCCAGCGAGGTTCCGGCCAGAGCTAGAGGCCGGGGCAGCGAACCGGGAGCGGCACTAAGGAGCATCGTGGCGCAGAGGCTGGACTGGGGGCCCGCAGGCTCCTCCCAGGAGGAGCCTCAGGGTTTGGGAGGTGGCTAACGTGCCTGCTTCGTGTCACCAGCAAGTGATGCCACCCGTGGAAAATCAGCTGGAATCCTGAGCCGGGTCAGCCGTGGGTGATGCGGTAAAGGCTGCTTGCTAGCAGAGGGGACGCCAGACGGACGGTGAAGCAAGCAACAGGCTGCTGAGCTTCCGGCCTGTGTTTACCGTGCTTTCCGTGTCTCCCTGCATCTCAGGGTCACCCGGAGGAATTCGTGTGGAGTTTAGAGGCCGACGGCCTCTCGGTTCCTCATCAGCCTGGCAAGCCCCCCAGCCCTCTGCGGCCAGACCTCTGCGAGCGTCTTTCCCTTGTTCTAGCAAAACCCTCCCCACCCTCGCCTGCGGCGGGCTTTTGTTTTTTTAATTGATGGCAGTGAGGATACCTTACAGCCTCCTGCGGCCCTTCCTTAGGGCTTCTGCCCTTAGACCACGGCAAGGGGCGGCCCCCCAACCCCCACCCCCGACACCCCCGCGCTGTCCTGGGTCCTGAACTACAGAGGGTCCCTCTGGCCCTGACACTCCCTCTGGCCACGCCCTCTACGGGGTGGAGTCAGCAGGGCCAAGGGGACACGCCCATTGGCTCCACCCCGTGCTCTGGAATCCCAGGACCCCCAATGCCCTGCCCCAGCAGCCCCTGACCCGCTTGTAGTTTCTGCACCGGCTCTCCCCGGAGTTCAGCATCCCAGGACTCACAGAGAGGCCAACGGGCAGCTGTTGGCATGGAGGTTACGGACAGAGCCCGGATGTGAGGTCTGAGTGTCCCCCTGTGCACATCCAAGGCCCCTTGGGGCATGGGATGGACCCAGCATTGGGAAGAAAAGGGTCAGGCTGGCGGTCAGAGACTGGGAATCGGCTCTCCCCGCACTGTCGCTTTCTTCGCAGGACTCCCCTGAGTCTGGGAATTCTAAAGTTGAGCCTGAACGTGTGTGGCACGTGACAGAGACTTTGCGTGTGTGTGCGCGTGCCTGAGGACGTGTGTGGTTGTGTGTATGTTGTGGGGGTGTGTGTGGTCCATGACTCCGTGTGTGTGTGCGTGGGATGTAGGCGGAGCAGAGTCAGTGTGTGTGCACGTGTGTTTGCGTGTACGTGCATGCATTAGTTTTAAGAATACTAGAAGCTGTCCTTCAGAAGTCTGCAGTAGTAAAAATTGTATGGTGTCCCTCACTGTATAATTCAAACTGAAAATAATCTTCAATCACCAGAAATGTAGTCCCCCCCAGATTCTGATTCCCCCCCCCATACCGATTATGCCCTCATTGTACTGATGAGGAAACTAGCTTAGAGATGTTAAGTGACTCAGCCCAGGGCATGGAGCTCGCGAGCCCAGGGCCAGGACGCAGTCCAAGCGGCGCGGCTCCAGAGGCCTGGAGCCCTGCTCACGACCGCGCGTGGCCTCTTGGCCGGGGGGTGGGGGGGTGGGGGTGGGGTGGGGGTGGGGGGAAGAGATTCTGATGGGCCGGGGCCAGCCTGCAGGCTGCCCAAGCCGCGGACTCTGCAAGTCGGGTGGAGAGTACCTGACGGCAGACGAGGGTAAAGGGCTGCTCAGAAATCAGATAGGTTCCTAGATCTTCGATGAGTAAGGAGGCTCAGTGCTCATCCTCGATCCCTTTGCTGGTGGCTAAAAGGGAGCAAGGCCCACGAGCGCGCTTCTGGGAGCGGCCTGCCAAAACCTGGAGCAGGGCTGCTCAGGACTGGCTCTGCAGCAGGAGCAGAGGGGTGCAATGTCGCCACCTGGTGGACATCCTTGGTAGTGGCAGTAGGAGGCCTAGCAGCCTGGGTATGGAGGCGGCAGGACGAGGTCCTAGTGGATGATCGTTTTCACATGGCTTAAAAAGCATTGCTTCATAGATTTTATCCACATTGGGGTCTATCCTACGATGGTAAATACGGTCTCCGTTACTCCATCTTAGCTGCATTGATTAATTTTTTTGAGGTTAGTTTTCTCTTCAATGATTTGGAAGCTATTATGGTCTTCCAATTAAAATTCCCTCTAAGTTTTAATAAGTCATCTCTAAGTTCATCACTATATATATAATTGGACCAGTATTGCTATAACAGTCTCAAAACCGGGATAATCTATTAGATCTTGTTTCTCAATCATGATACATTTAGCATATTTTACCTCTCTGCTGTTCCCCATTGTGTGCGTGTGTGCGCGTGCGCGGGCTACAGTTACTGCTTTATAGACAGTTGCTTTCAGTTTGTTGCATTCACAATGAAAATATAGGTATAAACATCTTGGATTTAATTGCTCGCTACCGCTATTTAATCCCATGTCTTTCCCATTTTTGAGTTATTTACTTCTTTCCCAATCAAATGGACTCATGATTGGCTAATTTTTTTCCAGCGGTAGACTTGGAACCCATACCAGTCTATACGCAGCTTTATGTTCTCCTCAGCAACACCTCTCAGCCTCAACACCCAACAACACTCTCCGTATCTAGGGCCCCAAGGCTTGTTTTAAAATGCGGCATTGTTTCTCATGTCCCCCCGCCCCCCTCCCGCCCCAAGAAGGAAGCAAGAATCTTCCTTGATTTAACGTGCTGCCTTTTTAGGACTGGCTAGTCTTGTCTGGTGAATGGATATTAAGAGAGATTTCCTTAAACTTCCTCCTGCTTCGTGCCATAACTCGACTTCATTGAGAAGCATGTTTTTCCCGTTTCTAAGACGGGCTTCCGCTTTGAACTGCTAAACCATCACGGCACACTTTTTCTCCATACTTATTCCTGGAAAACTGAGCTCTCTGCCGGAGTAAAGACGGTTCCCGTCAGAGAAGTGTGGCTCCCTGTCCCAAGGTCAAAATGTAGAAGAAAGGGAAGATTCCTGTTTCCGAGGGTTCCATTTTGTCAGGTTAGAGATCTAGTCATCCGTGTGGCTGCGGTGGAATCTGCAGTATCTTGCCTCACAGTTTCCTTTTTCTGGCTTAGCAGGGGAGCCGCATTAGCTGAGGTCACGGCGCTATGGCCCTTGTCAGGATCCCGGTGCTGAGGCAGCCCCTTGCCCCCGCCCCCTCTCCTTGTCATTTTGATCGTGCAAACTGGGTGCCAGCTGTGTGAACCCTGCTCCTGGCCGCCACGATTGCCCCCACCCCCTCCCCACGCGACGTGTCCCCAGTTCCTCGGCGACCCTCACTGCAACCAGCTAGCTCCAGGAAGGGTGCAAGCTGGCTTCCGCTGTCGTCCTTCCTCCTTCCTGTCCAGGCGGGCCCTCCTTTTGCGCTAGTCGGCCCGAAACCTTCTCTCCCGCGCTGCATAGGCTGAAGGAATGCCTCAGCGTTTGCAGCCGCTAGAGGGCGCTCTTCTCCTCTCTTTGGGCCCCTTCAGCGCTTCCAGTGGAAATTTCCGAGGTGGGAAGGGCTTGGGGGTTCTCTGTATCTAGGGGCTCCCGATCCAGCCGATTCAACTAACTGTGGGTTGAAAATATTCGGGAAAAAACGGAAAGTTTCGAAAAGCGACAATTGAACTTGCCACACACCGGCAACCGCTTCCATAGCATTCACGTTGCCTTGCATGCCGCGCGTCACCTAGAGATGATTTAAAGTACACAGGAGGACACAGCGAAAGAGAATGTGACAATGACTGTATGGGTATGTTTATGCATAAGTGGAAAATTGTGCTCTAGACTGGAATTCGACACAACATTGTAAAAACGACAACAACGTGGAAGAAAAATACGTTTGTATGTAAAAAATAAAGTCCTATGTCATTTTGTATAAGAGACATCAGCATCCATGGATTTTGGCATCTGTGGGGAGTCCTGGAACCAGTGCCCCATGCTTACCAAGGCATGACTGGAAGCCCAGGCTCCTGATCCCAGCCTGTCATGTCCCCACGTGGTGTGAATCCTGCCTGTCCCACACTCCCCTGGTCACTCTCCTCCCGCCCTGCCAGACTGCCCTCTTCTTCTGGAACAGGCCAAGCTGAATGCACGTCATGCCTGACCTCTAGGAATATCCGTTACTTTGTGAGCATGGCTCTGCTTCAGGAAGACGGGCTGCATTGTCACTAGAGAAGACGGGATGGAGGTTCCTTAAAAACCTACAAATGGACTTACCTGATGATCCAGCCTTCCCACGCCTGGGGATATGTCAAGAGAAAACTCTAACTCAAAAAGTCCCATGCACCTCAATGCTCACAGCAGCCCTATTTGTATTAGCCAGGACGTGGGACTAACCCCAACATCTAACGACTGGTGACTGGATAAAGAAGCCGTTGTCTTTTTATGCCGCGGAATACTACACAGCCGTGAAAAAGGATGGAACCATGCCATTTGCGGCAACATGGTTGGACACAGAGATAGTCATTCTGAGTGAAGTAAGCCAGAAGAGAGAAAAATGCCGCATGACACAACTTCCATGTGAAATCTAAGAAAAAAAGACAGAAATGATCTTAACTGCAAAAGACAAATAGAGCCACAGACATAGAGAAACAAACTTATGGTTACCAGGGAGGGACGGCGGTGGGAAGGGGTAAATATGGGAATCGGAAAATTGCCCGTCTTGGGGAGTGGTGGACATGTTAGCTCTCTTGATTGTGGCGATGGCTTTCTGGGTGTAGACATGTATGAAAATTGATCAAATACTACACGTGAGATGTGTCTAATTGACGGAACAGAACTCGTAGCCCTGTAAAGGTGTTTTAAAACAAAGAGATGGGCTGCATTGTGTCCTATGTTTCTATGTGTCTTCAGGGAGGTCTCAGGGGGGCGGTGCTGGCCTTCCTGCCAACACGATGACATGCAGCCCGAACAATCCCCCAGTCGATGGGAAGAAGAGACGAGCCATGGTCACATCTGGACCCCAAGCTTACACGTGGTGCATGGGTGCCATTTATCGCCAATCCAGCGAGGTTCCGGCCAGAGCTAGAGGCCGGGGCAGCGAACCGGGAGCGGCACTAAGGAGCATCGTGGCGCAGAGGCTGGACTGGGGGCCCGCAGGCTCCTCCCAGGAGGAGCCTCAGGGTTTGGGAGGTGGCTAACGTGCCTGCTTCGTGTCACCAGCAAGTGATGCCACCCGTGGAAAATCAGCTGGAATCCTGAGCCTGGTCAGCCGTGGGTGATGCGGTAAAGGCTGCTTGCTAGCAGAGGGGACGCCAGACGGACGGTGAAGCAAGCAACAGGCTGCTGAGCTTCCGGCCTGTGTTTACCGTGCTTTCCGTGTCTCCCTGCATCTCAGGGTCACCCGGAGGAATTCGTGTGGAGTTTAGAGGCCGACGGCCTCTCGGTTCCTCATCAGCCTGGCAAGCCCCCCAGCCCTCTGCGGCCAGACCTCTGCGAGCGTCTTTCCCTTGTTCTAGCAAAACCCTCCCCACCCTCGCCTGCGGCGGGCTTTTGTTTTTTTAATTGATGGCAGTGAGGATACCTTACAGCCTCCTGCGGCCCTTCCTTAGGGCTTCTGCCCTTAGACCACGGCAAGGGGCGGCCCCCCAACCCCCACCCCCGACACCCCCGCGCTGTCCTGGGTCCTGAACTACAGAGGGTCCCTCTGGCCCTGACACTCCCTCTGGCCACGCCCTCTACGGGGTGGAGTCAGCAGGGCCAAGGGGACACGCCCATTGGCTCCACCCCGTGCTCTGGAATCCCAGGACCCCCAATGCCCTGCCCCAGCAGCCCCTGACCCGCTTGTAGTTTCTGCACCGGCTCTCCCCGGAGTTCAGCATCCCAGGACTCACAGAGAGGCCAACGGGCAGCTGTTGGCATGGAGGTTACGGACAGAGCCCGGATGTGAGGTCTGAGTGTCCCCCTGTGCACATCCAAGGCCCCTTGGGGCATGGGATGGACCCAGCATTGGGAAGAAAAGGGTCAGGCTGGCGGTCAGAGACTGGGAATCGGCTCTCCCCGCACTGTCGCTTTCTTCGCAGGACTCCCCTGAGTCTGGGAATTCTAAAGTTGAGCCTGAACGTGTGTGGCACGTGACAGAGACTTTGCGTGTGTGTGCGCGTGCCTGAGGACGTGTGTGGTTGTGTGTATGTTGTGGGGGTGTGTGTGGTCCATGACTCCGTGTGTGTGTGCGTGGGATGTAGGCGGAGCAGAGTCAGTGTGTGTGCACGTGTGTTTGCGTGTACGTGCATGCATTAGTTTTAAGAATACTAGAAGCTGTCCTTCAGAAGTCTGCAGTAGTAAAAATTGTATGGTGTCCCTCACTGTATAATTCAAACTGAAAATAATCTTCAATCACCAGAAATGTAGTCCCCCCCAGATTCTGATTCCCCCCCCCATACCGATTATGCCCTCATTGTACTGATGAGGAAACTAGCTTAGAGATGTTAAGTGACTCAGCCCAGGGCATGGAGCTCGCGAGCCCAGGGCCAGGACGCAGTCCAAGCGGCGCGGCTCCAGAGGCCTGGAGCCCTGCTCACGACCGCGCGTGGCCTCTTGGCCGGGGGGTGGGGGGGTGGGGGTGGGGTGGGGGTGGGGGGAAGAGATTCTGATGGGCCGGGGCCAGCCTGCAGGCTGCCCAAGCCGCGGACTCTGCAAGTCGGGTGGAGAGTACCTGACGGCAGACGAGGGTAAAGGGCTGCTCAGAAATCAGATAGGTTCCTAGATCTTCGATGAGTAAGGAGGCTCAGTGCTCATCCTCGATCCCTTTGCTGGTGGCTAAAAGGGAGCAAGGCCCACGAGCGCGCTTCTGGGAGCGGCCTGCCAAAACCTGGAGCAGGGCTGCTCAGGACTGGCTCTGCAGCAGGAGCAGAGGGGTGCAATGTCGCCACCTGGTGGACATCCTTGGTAGTGGCAGTAGGAGGCCTAGCAGCCTGGGTATGGAGGCGGCAGGACGAGGTCCTAGTGGATGATCGTTTTCACATGGCTTAAAAAGCATTGCTTCATAGATTTTATCCACATTGGGGTCTATCCTACGATGGTAAATACGGTCTCCGTTACTCCATCTTAGCTGCATTGATTAATTTTTTTGAGGTTAGTTTTCTCTTCAATGATTTGGAAGCTATTATGGTCTTCCAATTAAAATTCCCTCTAAGTTTTAATAAGTCATCTCTAAGTTCATCACTATATATATAATTGGACCAGTATTGCTATAACAGTCTCAAAACCGGGATAATCTATTAGATCTTGTTTCTCAATCATGATACATTTAGCATATTTTACCTCTCTGCTGTTCCCCATTGTGTGCGTGTGTGCGCGTGCGCGGGCTACAGTTACTGCTTTATAGACAGTTGCTTTCAGTTTGTTGCATTCACAATGAAAATATAGGTATAAACATCTTGGATTTAATTGCTCGCTACCGCTATTTAATCCCATGTCTTTCCCATTTTTGAGTTATTTACTTCTTTCCCAATCAAATGGACTCATGATTGGCTAATTTTTTTCCAGCGGTAGACTTGGAACCCATACCAGTCTATACGCAGCTTTATGTTCTCCTCAGCAACACCTCTCAGCCTCAACACCCAACAACACTCTCCGTATCTAGGGCCCCAAGGCTTGTTTTAAAATGCGGCATTGTTTCTCATGTCCCCCCGCCCCCCTCCCGCCCCAAGAAGGAAGCAAGAATCTTCCTTGATTTAACGTGCTGCCTTTTTAGGACTGGCTAGTCTTGTCTGGTGAATGGATATTAAGAGAGATTTCCTTAAACTTCCTCCTGCTTCGTGCCATAACTCGACTTCATTGAGAAGCATGTTTTTCCCGTTTCTAAGACGGGCTTCCGCTTTGAACTGCTAAACCATCACGGCACACTTTTTCTCCATACTTATTCCTGGAAAACTGAGCTCTCTGCCGGAGTAAAGACGGTTCCCGTCAGAGAAGTGTGGCTCCCTGTCCCAAGGTCAAAATGTAGAAGAAAGGGAAGATTCCTGTTTCCGAGGGTTCCATTTTGTCAGGTTAGAGATCTAGTCATCCGTGTGGCTGCGGTGGAATCTGCAGTATCTTGCCTCACAGTTTCCTTTTTCTGGCTTAGCAGGGGAGCCGCATTAGCTGAGGTCACGGCGCTATGGCCCTTGTCAGGATCCCGGTGCTGAGGCAGCCCCTTGCCCCCGCCCCCTCTCCTTGTCATTTTGATCGTGCAAACTGGGTGCCAGCTGTGTGAACCCTGCTCCTGGCCGCCACGATTGCCCCCACCCCCTCCCCACGCGACGTGTCCCCAGTTCCTCGGCGACCCTCACTGCAACCAGCTAGCTCCAGGAAGGGTGCAAGCTGGCTTCCGCTGTCGTCCTTCCTCCTTCCTGTCCAGGCGGGCCCTCCTTTTGCGCTAGTCGGCCCGAAACCTTCTCTCCCGCGCTGCATAGGCTGAAGGAATGCCTCAGCGTTTGCAGCCGCTAGAGGGCGCTCTTCTCCTCTCTTTGGGCCCCTTCAGCGCTTCCAGTGGAAATTTCCGAGGTGGGAAGGGCTTGGGGGTTCTCTGTATCTAGGGGCTCCCGATCCAGCCGATTCAACTAACTGTGGGTTGAAAATATTCGGGAAAAAACGGAAAGTTTCGAAAAGCGACAATTGAACTTGCCACACACCGGCAACCGCTTCCATAGCATTCACGTTGCCTTGCATGCCGCGCGTCACCTAGAGATGATTTAAAGTACACAGGAGGACACAGCGAAAGAGAATGTGACAATGACTGTATGGGTATGTTTATGCATAAGTGGAAAATTGTGCTCTAGACTGGAATTCGACACAACATTGTAAAAACGACAACAACGTGGAAGAAAAATACGTTTGTATGTAAAAAATAAAGTCCTATGTCATTTTGTATAAGAGACATCAGCATCCATGGATTTTGGCATCTGTGGGGAGTCCTGGAACCAGTGCCCCATGCTTACCAAGGCATGACTGGAAGCCCAGGCTCCTGATCCCAGCCTGTCATGTCCCCACGTGGTGTGAATCCTGCCTGTCCCACACTCCCCTGGTCACTCTCCTCCCGCCCTGCCAGACTGCCCTCTTCTTCTGGAACAGGCCAAGCTGAATGCACGTCATGCCTGACCTCTAGGAATATCCGTTACTTTGTGAGCATGGCTCTGCTTCAGGAAGACGGGCTGCATTGTCACTAGAGAAGACGGGATGGAGGTTCCTTAAAAACCTACAAATGGACTTACCTGATGATCCAGCCTTCCCACGCCTGGGGATATGTCAAGAGAAAACTCTAACTCAAAAAGTCCCATGCACCTCAATGCTCACAGCAGCCCTATTTGTATTAGCCAGGACGTGGGACTAACCCCAACATCTAACGACTGGTGACTGGATAAAGAAGCCGTTGTCTTTTTATGCCGCGGAATACTACACAGCCGTGAAAAAGGATGGAACCATGCCATTTGCGGCAACATGGTTGGACACAGAGATAGTCATTCTGAGTGAAGTAAGCCAGAAGAGAGAAAAATGCCGCATGACACAACTTCCATGTGAAATCTAAGAAAAAAAGACAGAAATGATCTTAACTGCAAAAGACAAATAGAGCCACAGACATAGAGAAACAAACTTATGGTTACCAGGGAGGGACGGCGGTGGGAAGGGGTAAATATGGGAATCGGAAAATTGCCCGTCTTGGGGAGTGGTGGACATGTTAGCTCTCTTGATTGTGGCGATGGCTTTCTGGGTGTAGACATGTATGAAAATTGATCAAATACTACACGTGAGATGTGTCTAATTGACGGAACAGAACTCGTAGCCCTGTAAAGGTGTTTTAAAACAAAGAGATGGGCTGCATTGTGTCCTATGTTTCTATGTGTCTTCAGGGAGGTCTCAGGGGGGCGGTGCTGGCCTTCCTGCCAACACGATGACATGCAGCCCGAACAATCCCCCAGTCGATGGGAAGAAGAGACGAGCCATGGTCACATCTGGACCCCAAGCTTACACGTGGTGCATGGGTGCCATTTATCGCCAATCCAGCGAGGTTCCGGCCAGAGCTAGAGGCCGGGGCAGCGAACCGGGAGCGGCACTAAGGAGCATCGTGGCGCAGAGGCTGGACTGGGGGCCCGCAGGCTCCTCCCAGGAGGAGCCTCAGGGTTTGGGAGGTGGCTAACGTGCCTGCTTCGTGTCACCAGCAAGTGATGCCACCCGTGGAAAATCAGCTGGAATCCTGAGCCTGGTCAGCCGTGGGTGATGCGGTAAAGGCTGCTTGCTAGCAGAGGGGACGCCAGACGGACGGTGAAGCAAGCAACAGGCTGCTGAGCTTCCGGCCTGTGTTTACCGTGCTTTCCGTGTCTCCCTGCATCTCAGGGTCACCCGGAGGAATTCGTGTGGAGTTTAGAGGCCGACGGCCTCTCGGTTCCTCATCAGCCTGGCAAGCCCCCCAGCCCTCTGCGGCCAGACCTCTGCGAGCGTCTTTCCCTTGTTCTAGCAAAACCCTCCCCACCCTCGCCTGCGGCGGGCTTTTGTTTTTTTAATTGATGGCAGTGAGGATACCTTACAGCCTCCTGCGGCCCTTCCTTAGGGCTTCTGCCCTTAGACCACGGCAAGGGGCGGCCCCCCAACCCCCACCCCCGACACCCCCGCGCTGTCCTGGGTCCTGAACTACAGAGGGTCCCTCTGGCCCTGACACTCCCTCTGGCCACGCCCTCTACGGGGTGGAGTCAGCAGGGCCAAGGGGACACGCCCATTGGCTCCACCCCGTGCTCTGGAATCCCAGGACCCCCAATGCCCTGCCCCAGCAGCCCCTGACCCGCTTGTAGTTTCTGCACCGGCTCTCCCCGGAGTTCAGCATCCCAGGACTCACAGAGAGGCCAACGGGCAGCTGTTGGCATGGAGGTTACGGACAGAGCCCGGATGTGAGGTCTGAGTGTCCCCCTGTGCACATCCAAGGCCCCTTGGGGCATGGGATGGACCCAGCATTGGGAAGAAAAGGGTCAGGCTGGCGGTCAGAGACTGGGAATCGGCTCTCCCCGCACTGTCGCTTTCTTCGCAGGACTCCCCTGAGTCTGGGAATTCTAAAGTTGAGCCTGAACGTGTGTGGCACGTGACAGAGACTTTGCGTGTGTGTGCGCGTGCCTGAGGACGTGTGTGGTTGTGTGTATGTTGTGGGGGTGTGTGTGGTCCATGACTCCGTGTGTGTGTGCGTGGGATGTAGGCGGAGCAGAGTCAGTGTGTGTGCACGTGTGTTTGCGTGTACGTGCATGCATTAGTTTTAAGAATACTAGAAGCTGTCCTTCAGAAGTCTGCAGTAGTAAAAATTGTATGGTGTCCCTCACTGTATAATTCAAACTGAAAATAATCTTCAATCACCAGAAATGTAGTCCCCCCCAGATTCTGATTCCCCCCCCCCATACCGATTATGCCCTCATTGTACTGATGAGGAAACTAGCTTAGAGATGTTAAGTGACTCAGCCCAGGGCATGGAGCTCGCGAGCCCAGGGCCAGGACGCAGTCCAAGCGGCGCGGCTCCAGAGGCCTGGAGCCCTGCTCACGACCGCGCGTGGCCTCTTGGCCGGGGGGTGGGGGGGTGGGGGTGGGGTGGGGGTGGGGGGAAGAGATTCTGATGGGCCGGGGCCAGCCTGCAGGCTGCCCAAGCCGCGGACTCTGCAAGTCGGGTGGAGAGTACCTGACGGCAGACGAGGGTAAAGGGCTGCTCAGAAATCAGATAGGTTCCTAGATCTTCGATGAGTAAGGAGGCTCAGTGCTCATCCTCGATCCCTTTGCTGGTGGCTAAAAGGGAGCAAGGCCCACGAGCGCGCTTCTGGGAGCGGCCTGCCAAAACCTGGAGCAGGGCTGCTCAGGACTGGCTCTGCAGCAGGAGCAGAGGGGTGCAATGTCGCCACCTGGTGGACATCCTTGGTAGTGGCAGTAGGAGGCCTAGCAGCCTGGGTATGGAGGCGGCAGGACGAGGTCCTAGTGGATGATCGTTTTCACATGGCTTAAAAAGCATTGCTTCATAGATTTTATCCACATTGGGGTCTATCCTACGATGGTAAATACGGTCTCCGTTACTCCATCTTAGCTGCATTGATTAATTTTTTTGAGGTTAGTTTTCTCTTCAATGATTTGGAAGCTATTATGGTCTTCCAATTAAAATTCCCTCTAAGTTTTAATAAGTCATCTCTAAGTTCATCACTATATATATAATTGGACCAGTATTGCTATAACAGTCTCAAAACCGGGATAATCTATTAGATCTTGTTTCTCAATCATGATACATTTAGCATATTTTACCTCTCTGCTGTTCCCCATTGTGTGCGTGTGTGCGCGTGCGCGGGCTACAGTTACTGCTTTATAGACAGTTGCTTTCAGTTTGTTGCATTCACAATGAAAATATAGGTATAAACATCTTGGATTTAATTGCTCGCTACCGCTATTTAATCCCATGTCTTTCCCATTTTTGAGTTATTTACTTCTTTCCCAATCAAATGGACTCATGATTGGCTAATTTTTTTCCAGCGCTAGACTTGGAACCCATACCAGTCTATACGCAGCTTTATGTTCTCCTCAGCAACACCTCTCAGCCTCAACACCCAACAACACTCTCCGTATCTAGGGCCCCAAGGCTTGTTTTAAAATGCGGCATTGTTTCTCATGTCCCCCCGCCCCCCTCCCGCCCCAAGAAGGAAGCAAGAATCTTCCTTGATTTAACGTGCTGCCTTTTTAGGACTGGCTAGTCTTGTCTGGTGAATGGATATTAAGAGAGATTTCCTTAAACTTCCTCCTGCTTCGTGCCATAACTCGACTTCATTGAGAAGCATGTTTTTCCCGTTTCTAAGACGGGCTTCCGCTTTGAACTGCTAAACCATCACGGCACACTTTTTCTCCATACTTATTCCTGGAAAACTGAGCTCTCTGCCGGAGTAAAGACGGTTCCCGTCAGAGAAGTGTGGCTCCCTGTCCCAAGGTCAAAATGTAGAAGAAAGGGAAGATTCCTGTTTCCGAGGGTTCCATTTTGTCAGGTTAGAGATCTAGTCATCCGTGTGGCTGCGGTGGAATCTGCAGTATCTTGCCTCACAGTTTCCTTTTTCTGGCTTAGCAGGGGAGCCGCATTAGCTGAGGTCACGGCGCTATGGCCCTTGTCAGGATCCCGGTGCTGAGGCAGCCCCTTGCCCCCGCCCCCTCTCCTTGTCATTTTGATCGTGCAAACTGGGTGCCAGCTGTGTGAACCCTGCTCCTGGCCGCCACGATTGCCCCCACCCCCTCCCCACGCGACGTGTCCCCAGTTCCTCGGCGACCCTCACTGCAACCAGCTAGCTCCAGGAAGGGTGCAAGCTGGCTTCCGCTGTCGTCCTTCCTCCTTCCTGTCCAGGCGGGCCCTCCTTTTGCGCTAGTCGGCCCGAAACCTTCTCTCCCGCGCTGCATAGGCTGAAGGAATGCCTCAGCGTTTGCAGCCGCTAGAGGGCGCTCTTCTCCTCTCTTTGGGCCCCTTCAGCGCTTCCAGTGGAAATTTCCGAGGTGGGAAGGGCTTGGGGGTTCTCTGTATCTAGGGGCTCCCGATCCAGCCGATTCAACTAACTGTGGGTTGAAAATATTCGGGAAAAAACGGAAAGTTTCGAAAAGCGACAATTGAACTTGCCACACACCGGCAACCGCTTCCATAGCATTCACGTTGCCTTGCATGCCGCGCGTCACCTAGAGATGATTTAAAGTACACAGGAGGACACAGCGAAAGAGAATGTGACAATGACTGTATGGGTATGTTTATGCATAAGTGGAAAATTGTGCTCTAGACTGGAATTCGACACAACATTGTAAAAACGACAACAACGTGGAAGAAAAATACGTTTGTATGTAAAAAATAAAGTCCTATGTCATTTTGTATAAGAGACATCAGCATCCATGGATTTTGGCATCTGTGGGGAGTCCTGGAACCAGTGCCCCATGCTTACCAAGGCATGACTGGAAGCCCAGGCTCCTGATCCCAGCCTGTCATGTCCCCACGTGGTGTGAATCCTGCCTGTCCCACACTCCCCTGGTCACTCTCCTCCCGCCCTGCCAGACTGCCCTCTTCTTCTGGAACAGGCCAAGCTGAATGCACGTCATGCCTGACCTCTAGGAATATCCGTTACTTTGTGAGCATGGCTCTGCTTCAGGAAGACGGGCTGCATTGTCACTAGAGAAGACGGGATGGAGGTTCCTTAAAAACCTACAAATGGACTTACCTGATGATCCAGCCTTCCCACGCCTGGGGATATGTCAAGAGAAAACTCTAACTCAAAAAGTCCCATGCACCTCAATGCTCACAGCAGCCCTATTTGTATTAGCCAGGACGTGGGACTAACCCCAACATCTAACGACTGGTGACTGGATAAAGAAGTCGTTGTCTTTTTATGCCGCGGAATACTACACAGCCGTGAAAAAGGATGGAACCATGCCATTTGCGGCAACATGGTTGGACACAGAGATAGTCATTCTGAGTGAAGTAAGCCAGAAGAGAGAAAAATGCCGCATGACACAACTTCCATGTGAAATCTAAGAAAAAAAGACAGAAATGATCTTAACTGCAAAAGACAAATAGAGCCACAGACATAGAGAAACAAACTTATGGTTACCAGGGAGGGACGGCGGTGGGAAGGGGTAAATATGGGAATCGGAAAATTGCCCGTCTTGGGGAGTGGTGGACATGTTAGCTCTCTTGATTGTGGCGATGGCTTTCTGGGTGTAGACATGTATGAAAATTGATCAAATACTACACGTGAGATGTGTCTAATTGACGGAACAGAACTCGTAGCCCTGTAAAGGTGTTTTAAAACAAAGAGATGGGCTGCATTGTGTCCTATGTTTCTATGTGTCTTCAGGGAGGTCTCAGGGGGGCGGTGCTGGCCTTCCTGCCAACACGATGACATGCAGCCCGAACAATCCCCCAGTCGATGGGAAGAAGAGACGAGCCATGGTCACATCTGGACCCCAAGCTTACACGTGGTGCATGGGTGCCATTTATTGCCAATCCAGCGAGGTTCCGGCCAGAGCTAGAGGCCGGGGCAGCGAACCGGGAGCGGCACTAAGGAGCATCGTGGCGCAGAGGCTGGACTGGGGGCCCGCAGGCTCCTCCCAGGAGGAGCCTCAGGGTTTGGGAGGTGGCTAACGTGCCTGCTTCGTGTCACCAGCAAGTGATGCCACCCGTGGAAAATCAGCTGGAATCCTGAGCCTGGTCAGCCGTGGGTGATGCGGTAAAGGCTGCTTGCTAGCAGAGGGGACGCCAGACGGACGGTGAAGCAAGCAACAGGCTGCTGAGCTTCCGGCCTGTGTTTACCGTGCTTTCCGTGTCTCCCTGCATCTCAGGGTCACCCGGAGGAATTCGTGTGGAGTTTAGAGGCCGACGGCCTCTCAGTTCCTCATCAGCCTGGCAAGCCCCCCAGCCCTCTGCGGCCAGACCTCTGCGAGCGTCTTTCCCTTGTTCTAGCAAAACCCTCCCCACCCTCGCCTGCGGCGGGCTTTTGTTTTTTTAATTGATGGCAGTGAGGATACCTTACAGCCTCCTGCGGCCCTTCCTTAGGGCTTCTGCCCTTAGACCACGGCAAGGGGCGGCCCCCCAACCCCCACCCCCGACACCCCCGCGCTGTCCTGGGTCCTGAACTACAGAGGGTCCCTCTGGCCCTGACACTCCCTCTGGCCACGCCCTCTACGGGGTGGAGTCAGCAGGGCCAAGGGGACACGCCCATTGGCTCCACCCCGTGCTCTGGAATCCCAGGACCCCGAATGCCCTGCCCCAGCAGCCCCTGACCCGCTTGTAGTTTCTGCACCGGCTCTCCCCGGAGTTCAGCATCCCAGGACTCACAGAGAGGCCAACGGGCAGCTGTTGGCATGGAGGTTACGGACAGAGCCCGGATGTGAGGTCTGAGTGTCCCCCTGTGCACATCCAAGGCCCCTTGGGGCATGGGATGGACCCAGCATTGGGAAGAAAAGGGTCAGGCTGGCGGTCAGAGACTGGGAATCGGCTCTCCCCGCACTGTCGCTTTCTTCGCAGGACTCCCCTGAGTCTGGGAATTCTAAAGTTGAGCCTGGACGTGTGTGGCACGTGACAGTGACTTTGCGTGTGTGTGCGCGTGCCTGAGGACGTGTGTGGTTGTGTGTATGTTGTGGGGGTGTGTGTGGTCCATGACTCCGTGTGTGTGTGCGTGGGGATGTAGGCGGAGCAGAGTCAGTGTGTGTGCACGTGTGTTTGCGTGTACGTGCATGCATTAGTTTTAAGAATACTAGAAGCTGTCCTTCAGAAGTCTGCAGTAGTAAAAATTGTATGGTGTCCCTCACTGTATAATTCAAACTGAAAATAATCTTCAATCACCAGAAATGTAGTCCCCCCCAGATTCTGATTCCCCCCCCCATACCGATTATGCCCTCATTGTACTGATGAGGAAACTAGCTTAGAGATGTTAAGTGACTCAGCCCAGGGCATGGAGCTCGCGAGCCCAGGGCCAGGACGCAGTCCAAGCGGCGCGGCTCCAGAGGCCTGGAGCCCTGCTCACGACCGCGCGTGGCCTCTTGGCCGGGGGGTGGGGGGGTGGGGGTGGGGTGGGGGTGGGGGGAAGAGATTCTGATGGGCCGGGGCCAGCCTGCAGGCTGCCCAAGCCGCGGACTCTGCAAGTCGGGTGGAGAGTACCTGACGGCAGACGAGGGTAAAGGGCTGCTCAGAAATCAGATAGGTTCCTAGATCTTCGATGAGTAAGGAGGCTCAGTGCTCATCCTCGATCCCTTTGCTGGTGGCTAAAAGGGAGCAAGGCCCACGAGCGCGCTTCTGGGAGCGGCCTGCCAAAACCTGGAGCAGGGCTGCTCAGGACTGGCTCTGCAGCAGGAGCAGAGGGGTGCAATGTCGCCACCTGGTGGACATCCTTGGTAGTGGCAGTAGGAGGCCTAGCAGCCTGGGTATGGAGGCGGCAGGACGAGGTCCTAGTGGATGATCGTTTTCACATGGCTTAAAAAGCATTGCTTCATAGATTTTATCCACATTGGGGTCTATCCTACGATGGTAAATACGGTCTCCGTTACTCCATCTTAGCTGCATTGATTAATTTTTTTGAGGTTAGTTTTCTCTTCAATGATTTGGAAGCTATTATGGTCTTCCAATTAAAATTCCCTCTAAGTTTTAATAAGTCATCTCTAAGTTCATCACTATATATATAATTGGACCAGTATTGCTATAACAGTCTCAAAACCGGGATAATCTATTAGATCTTGTTTCTCAATCATGATACATTTAGCATATTTTACCTCTCTGCTGTTCCCCATTGTGTGCGTGTGTGCGCGTGCGCGCGTGCGCGGGCTACAGTTACTGCTTTATAGACAGTTGCTTTCAGTTTGTTGCATTCACAATGAAAATATAGGTATAAACATCTTGGATTTAATTGCTCGCTACCGCTATTTAATCCCATGTCTTTCCCATTTTTGAGTTATTTACTTCTTTCCCAATCAAATGGACTCATGATTGGCTAATTTTTTTCCAGCGCTAGACTTGGAACCCATACCAGTCTATACGCAGCTTTATGTTCTCCTCAGCAACACCTCTCAGCCTCAACACCCAACAACACTCTCCGTATCTAGGGCCCCAAGGCTTGTTTTAAAATGCGGCATTGTTTCTCATGTCCCCCCGCCCCCCTCCCGCCCCAAGAAGGAAGCAAGAATCTTCCTTGATTTAACGTGCTGCCTTTTTAGGACTGGCTAGTCTTGTCTGGTGAATGGATATTAAGAGAGATTTCCTTAAACTTCCTCCTGCTTCGTGCCATAACTCGACTTCATTGAGAAGCATGTTTTTCCCGTTTCTAAGACGGGCTTCCGCTTTGAACTGCTAAACCATCACGGCACACTTTTTCTCCATACTTATTCCTGGAAAACTGAGCTCTCTGCCGGAGTAAAGACGGTTCCCGTCAGAGAAGTGTGGCTCCCTGTCCCAAGGTCAAAATGTAGAAGAAAGGGAAGATTCCTGTTTCCGAGGGTTCCATTTTGTCAGGTTAGAGATCTAGTCATCCGTGTGGCTGCGGTGGAATCTGCAGTATCTTGCCTCACAGTTTCCTTTTTCTGGCTTAGCAGGGGAGCCGCATTAGCTGAGGTCACGGCGCTATGGCCCTTGTCAGGATCCCGGTGCTGAGGCAGCCCCTTGCCCCCGCCCCCTCTCCTTGTCATTTTGATCGTGCAAACTGGGTGCCAGCTGTGTGAACCCTGCTCCTGGCCGCCACGATTGCCCCCCCCCCTCCCCACGCGACGTGTCCCCAGTTCCTCGGCGACCCTCACTGCAACCAGCTAGCTCCAGGAAGGGTGCGAGCTGGCTTCCGCTGTCGTCCTTCCTCCTTCCTGTCCAGGCGGGCCCTCCTTTTGCGCTAGTCGGCCCGAAACCTTCTCTCCCGCGCTGCATAGGCTGAAGGAATGCCTCAGCGTTTGCAGCCGCTAGAGGGCGCTCTTCTCCTCTCTTTGGGCCCCTTCAGCGCTTCCAGTGGAAATTTCCGAGGTGGGAAGGGCTTGGGGGTTCTCTGTATCTAGGGGCTCCCGATCCAGCCGATTCAACTAACTGTGGGTTGAAAATATTCGGGAAAAAACGGAAAGTTTCGAAAAGCGACAATTGAACTTGCCACACACCGGCAACCGCTTCCATAGCATTCGCGTTGCCTTGCATGCCGCGCGTCACCTAGAGATGATTTAAAGTACACAGGAGGACACAGCGAAAGAGAATGTGACAATGACTGTATGGGTATGTTTATGCATAAGTGGAAAATTGTGCTCTAGACTGGAATTCGACACAACATTGTAAAAACGACAACAACGTGGAAGAAAAATACGTTTGTATGTAAAAAATAAAGTCCTATGTCATTTTGTATAAGAGGCATCAGCATCCATGGATTTTGGCATCTGTGGGGAGTCCTGGAACCAGTGCCCCATGCTTACCAAGGCATGACTGGAAGCCCAGGCTCCTGATCCCAGCCTGTCATGTCCCCACGTGGTGTGAATCCTGCCTGTCCCACACTCCCCTGGTCACTCTCCTCCCGCCCTGCCAGACTGCCCTCTTCTTCTGGAACAGGCCAAGCTGAATGCACGTCATGTCTGACCTCTAGGAATATCCGTTACTTTGTGAGCATGGCTCTGCTTCAGGAAGACGGGCTGCATTGTCACTAGAGAAGACGGGATGGAGGTTCCTTAAAAACCTACAAATGGACTTACCTGATGATCCAGCCTTCCCACGCCTGGGGATATGTCAAGAGAAAACTCTAACTCAAAAAGTCCCATGCACCTCAATGCTCACAGCAGCCCTATTTGTATTAGCCAGGACGTGGGACTAACCCCAACATCTAACGACTGGTGACTGGATAAAGAAGTCGTTGTCTTTTTATGCCGCGGAATACTACACAGCCGTGAAAAAGGATGGAACCATGCCATTTGCGGCAACATGGTTGGACACAGAGATAGTCATTCTGAGTGAAGTAAGCCAGAAGAGAGAAAAATGCCGCATGACACAACTTCCATGTGAAATCTAAGAGAAAAAGACAGAAATGATCTTAACTGCAAAAGACAAATAGAGCCACAGACATAGAGAAACAAACTTATGGTTACCAGGGAGGGACGGCGGTGGGAAGGGGTAAATATGGGAATCGGAAAATTGCCCGTCTTGGGGAGTGGTGGACATGTTAGCTCTCTTGATTGTGGCGATGGCTTTCTGGGTGTAGACATGTATGAAAATTGATCAAATACTACACGTGAGATGTGTCTAATTGACGGAACAGAACTCGTAGCCCTGTAAAGGTGTTTTAAAACAAAGAGATGGGCTGCATTGTGTCCTATGTTTCTATGTGTCTTCAGGGAGGTCTCAGGGGGGCGGTGCTGGCCTTCCTGCCAACACGATGACATGCAGCCCGAACAATCCCCCAGTCGATGGGAAGAAGAGACGAGCCATGGTCACATCTGGACCCCAAGCTTACACGTGGTGCATGGGTGCCATTTATCGCCAATCCAGCGAGGTTCCGGCCAGAGCTAGAGGCCGGGGCAGCGAACCGGGAGCGGCACTAAGGAGCATCGTGGCGCAGAGGCTGGACTGGGGGCCCGCAGGCTCCTCCCAGGAGGAGCCTCAGGGTTTGGGAGGTGGCTAACGTGCCTGCTTCGTGTCACCAGCAAGTGATGCCACCCGTGGAAAATCAGCTGGAATCCTGAGCCGGGTCAGCCGTGGGTGATGCGGTAAAGGCTGCTTGCTAGCAGAGGGGACGCCAGACGGACGGTGAAGCAAGCAACAGGCTGCTGAGCTTCCGGCCTGTGTTTACCGTGCTTTCCGTGTCTCCCTGCATCTCAGGGTCACCCGGAGGAATTCGTGTGGAGTTTAGAGGCCGACGGCCTCTCGGTTCCTCATCAGCCTGGCAAGCCCCCCAGCCCTCTGCGGCCAGACCTCTGCGAGCGTCTTTCCCTTGTTCTAGCAAAACCCTCCCCACCCTCGCCTGCGGCGGGCTTTTGTTTTTTTAATTGATGGCAGTGAGGATACCTTACAGCCTCCTGCGGCCCTTCCTTAGGGCTTCTGCCCTTAGACCACGGCAAGGGGCGGCCCCCCAACCCCCACCCCCGACACCCCCGCGCTGTCCTGGGTCCTGAACTACAGAGGGTCCCTCTGGCCCTGACACTCCCTCTGGCCACGCCCTCTACGGGGTGGAGTCAGCAGGGCCAAGGGGACACGCCCATTGGCTCCACCCCGTGCTCTGGAATCCCAGGACCCCGAATGCCCTGCCCCAGCAGCCCCTGACCCGCTTGTAGTTTCTGCACCGGCTCTCCCCGGAGTTCAGCATCCCAGGACTCACAGAGAGGCCAACGGGCAGCTGTTGGCATGGAGGTTACGGACAGAGCCCGGATGTGAGGTCTGAGTGTCCCCCTGTGCACATCCAAGGCCCCTTGGGGCATGGGATGGACCCAGCATTGGGAAGAAAAGGGTCAGGCTGGCGGTCAGAGACTGGGAATCGGCTCTCCCCGCACTGTCGCTTTCTTCGCAGGACTCCCCTGAGTCTGGGAATTCTAAAGTTGAGCCTGAACGTGTGTGGCACGTGACAGAGACTTTGCGTGTGTGTGCGCGTGCCTGAGGACGTGTGTGGTTGTGTGTATGTTGTGGGGGTGTGTGTGGTCCATGACTCCGTGTGTGTGTGCGTGGGGATGTAGGCGGAGCAGAGTCAGTGTGTGTGCACGTGTGTTTGCGTGTACGTGCATGCATTAGTTTTAAGAATACAAGAAGCTGTCCTTCAGAAGTCTGCAGTAGTAAAAATTGTATGGTGTCCCTCACTGTATAATTCAAACTGAAAATAATCTTCAATCACCAGAAATGTAGTCCCCCCCAGATTCTGATTCCCCCCCCCATACCGATTATGCCCTCATTGTACTGATGAGGAAACTAGCTTAGAGATGTTAAGTGACTCAGCCCAGGGCATGGAGCTCGCGAGCCCAGGGCCAGGACGCAGTCCAAGCGGCGCGGCTCCAGAGGCCTGGAGCCCTGCTCACGACCGCGCGTGGCCTCTTGGCCGGGGGGTGGGGGGGTGGGGGTGGGGTGGGGGTGGGGGGAAGAGATTCTGATGGGCCGGGGCCAGCCTGCAGGCTGCCCAAGCCGCGGACTCTGCAAGTCGGGTGGAGAGTACCTGACGGCAGACGAGGGTAAAGGGCTGCTCAGAAATCAGATAGGTTCCTAGATCTTCGATGAGTAAGGAGGCTCAGTGCTCATCCTCGATCCCTTTGCTGGTGGCTAAAAGGGAGCAAGGCCCACGAGCGCGCTTCTGGGAGCGGCCTGCCAAAACCTGGAGCAGGGCTGCTCAGGACTGGCTCTGCAGCAGGAGCAGAGGGGTGCAATGTCGCCACCTGGTGGACATCCTTGGTAGTGGCAGTAGGAGGCCTAGCAGCCTGGGTATGGAGGCGGCAGGACGAGGTCCTAGTGGATGATCGTTTTCACATGGCTTAAAAAGCATTGCTTCATAGATTTTATCCACATTGGGGTCTATCCTACGATGGTAAATACGGTCTCCGTTACTCCATCTTAGCTGCATTGATTAATTTTTTTGAGGTTAGTTTTCTCTTCAATGATTTGGAAGCTATTATGGTCTTCCAATTAAAATTCCCTCTAAGTTTTAATAAGTCATCTCTAAGTTCATCACTATATATATAATTGGACCAGTATTGCTATAACAGTCTCAAAACCGGGATAATCTATTAGATCTTGTTTCTCAATCATGATACATTTAGCATATTTTACCTCTCTGCTGTTCCCCATTGTGTGCGTGTGTGCGCGTGCGCGCGGTGCGCGGGCTACAGTTACTGCTTTATAGACAGTTGCTTTCAGTTTGTTGCATTCACAATGAAAATATAGGTATAAACATCTTGGATTTAATTGCTCGCTACCGCTATTTAATCCCATGTCTTTCCCATTTTTGAGTTATTTACTTCTTTCCCAATCAAATGGACTCATGATTGGCTAATTTTTTTCCAGCGGTAGACTTGGAACCCATACCAGTCTATACGCAGCTTTATGTTCTCCTCAGCAACACCTCTCAGCCTCAACACCCAACAACACTCTCCGTATCTAGGGCCCCAAGGCTTGTTTTAAAATGCGGCATTGTTTCTCATGTCCCCCCGCCCCCCTCCCGCCCCAAGAAGGAAGCAAGAATCTTCCTTGATTTAACGTGCTGCCTTTTTAGGACTGGCTAGTCTTGTCTGGTGAATGGATATTAAGAGAGATTTCCTTAAACTTCCTCCTGCTTCGTGCCATAACTCGACTTCATTGAGAAGCATGTTTTTCCCGTTTCTAAGACGGGCTTCCGCTTTGAACTGCTAAACCATCACGGCACACTTTTTCTCCATACTTATTCCTGGAAAACTGAGCTCTCTGCCGGAGTAAAGACGGTTCCCGTCAGAGAAGTGTGGCTCCCTGTCCCAAGGTCAAAATGTAGAAGAAAGGGAAGATTCCTGTTTCCGAGGGTTCCATTTTGTCAGGTTAGAGATCTAGTCATCCGTGTGGCTGCGGTGGAATCTGCAGTATCTTGCCTCACAGTTTCCTTTTTCTGGCTTAGCAGGGGAGCCGCATTAGCTGAGGTCACGGCGCTATGGCCCTTGTCAGGATCCCGGTGCTGAGGCAGCCCCTTGCCCCCGCCCCCTCTCCTTGTCATTTTGATCGTGCAAACTGGGTGCCAGCTGTGTGAACCCTGCTCCTGGCCGCCACGATTGCCCCCCCCCTCCCCACGCGACGTGTCCCCAGTTCCTCGGCGACCCTCACTGCAACCAGCTAGCTCCAGGAAGGGTGCGAGCTGGCTTCCGCTGTCGTCCTTCCTCCTTCCTGTCCAGGCGGGCCCTCCTTTTGCGCTAGTCGGCCCGAAACCTTCTCTCCCGCGCTGCATAGGCTGAAGGAATGCCTCAGCGTTTGCAGCCGCTAGAGGGCGCTCTTCTCCTCTCTTTGGGCCCCTTCAGCGCTTCCAGTGGAAATTTCCGAGGTGGGAAGGGCTTGGGGGTTCTCTGTATCTAGGGGCTCCCGATCCAGCCGATTCAACTAACTGTGGGTTGAAAATATTCGGGAAAAAACGGAAAGTTTCGAAAAGCGACAATTGAACTTGCCACACACCGGCAACCGCTTCCATAGCATTCGCGTTGCCTTGCATGCCGCGCGTCACCTAGAGATGATTTAAAGTACACAGGAGGACACAGCGAAAGAGAATGTGACAATGACTGTATGGGTATGTTTATGCATAAGTGGAAAATTGTGCTCTAGACTGGAATTCGACACAACATTGTAAAAACGACAACAACGTGGAAGAAAAATACGTTTGTATGTAAAAAATAAAGTCCTATGTCATTTTGTATAAGAGGCATCAGCATCCATGGATTTTGGCATCTGTGGGGAGTCCTGGAACCAGTGCCCCATGCTTACCAAGGCATGACTGGAAGCCCAGGCTCCTGATCCCAGCCTGTCATGTCCCCACGTGGTGTGAATCCTGCCTGTCCCACACTCCCCTGGTCACTCTCCTCCCGCCCTGCCAGACTGCCCTCTTCTTCTGGAACAGGCCAAGCTGAATGCACGTCATGTCTGACCTCTAGGAATATCCGTTACTTTGTGAGCATGGCTCTGCTTCAGGAAGACGGGCTGCATTGTCACTAGAGAAGACGGGATGGAGGTTCCTTAAAAACCTACAAATGGACTTACCTGATGATCCAGCCTTCCCACGCCTGGGGATATGTCAAGAGAAAACTCTAACTCAAAAAGTCCCATGCACCTCAATGCTCACAGCAGCCCTATTTGTATTAGCCAGGACGTGGGACTAACCCCAACATCTAACGACTGGTGACTGGATAAAGAAGCCGTTGTCTTTTTATGCCGCGGAATACTACACAGCCGTGAAAAAGGATGGAACCATGCCATTTGCGGCAACATGGTTGGACACAGAGATAGTCATTCTGAGTGAAGTAAGCCAGAAGAGAGAAAAATGCCGCATGACACAACTTCCATGTGAAATCTAAGAGAAAAAGACAGAAATGATCTTAACTGCAAAAGACAAATAGAGCCACAGACATAGAGAAACAAACTTATGGTTACCAGGGAGGGACGGCGGTGGGAAGGGGTAAATATGGGAATCGGAAAATTGCCCGTCTTGGGGAGTGGTGGACATGTTAGCTCTCTTGATTGTGGCGATGGCTTTCTGGGTGTAGACATGTATGAAAATTGATCAAATACTACACGTGAGATGTGTCTAATTGACGGAACAGAACTCGTAGCCCTGTAAAGGTGTTTTTAAACAAAGAGATGGGCTGCATTGTGTCCTATGTTTCTATGTGTCTTCAGGGAGGTCTCAGGGGGGCGGTGCTGGCCTTCCTGCCAACACGATGACATGCAGCCCGAACAATCCCCCAGTCGATGGGAAGAAGAGACGAGCCATGGTCACATCTGGACCCCAAGCTTACACGTGGTGCATGGGTGCCATTTATCGCCAATCCAGCGAGGTTCCGGCCAGAGCTAGAGGCCGGGGCAGCGAACCGGGAGCGGCACTAAGGAGCATCGTGGCGCAGAGGCTGGACTGGGGGCCCGCAGGCTCCTCCCAGGAGGAGCCTCAGGGTTTGGGAGGTGGCTAACGTGCCTGCTTCGTGTCACCAGCAAGTGATGCCACCCGTGGAAAATCAGCTGGAATCCTGAGCCGGGTCAGCCGTGGGTGATGCGGTAAAGGCTGCTTGCTAGCAGAGGGGACGCCAGACGGACGGTGAAGCAAGCAACAGGCTGCTGAGCTTCCGGCCTGTGTTTACCGTGCTTTCCGTGTCTCCCTGCATCTCAGGGTCACCCGGAGGAATTCGTGTGGAGTTTAGAGGCCGACGGCCTCTCGGTTCCTCATCAGCCTGGCAAGCCCCCCAGCCCTCTGCGGCCAGACCTCTGCGAGCGTCTTTCCCTTGTTCTAGCAAAACCCTCCCCACCCTCGCCTGCGGCGGGCTTTTGTTTTTTTAATTGATGGCAGTGAGGATACCTTACAGCCTCCTGCGGCCCTTCCTTAGGGCTTCTGCCCTTAGACCACGGCAAGGGGCGGCCCCCCAACCCCCACCCCCGACACCCCCGCGCTGTCCTGGGTCCTGAACTACAGAGGGTCCCTCTGGCCCTGACACTCCCTCTGGCCACGCCCTCTACGGGGTGGAGTCAGCAGGGCCAAGGGGACACGCCCATTGGCTCCACCCCGTGCTCTGGAATCCCAGGACCCCGAATGCCCTGCCCCAGCAGCCCCTGACCCGCTTGTAGTTTCTGCACCGGCTCTCCCCGGAGTTCAGCATCCCAGGACTCACAGAGAGGCCAACGGGCAGCTGTTGGCATGGAGGTTACGGACAGAGCCCGGATGTGAGGTCTGAGTGTCCCCCTGTGCACATCCAAGGCCCCTTGGGGCATGGGATGGACCCAGCATTGGGAAGAAAAGGGTCAGGCTGGCGGTCAGAGACTGGGAATCGGCTCTCCCCGCACTGTCGCTTTCTTCGCAGGACTCCCCTGAGTCTGGGAATTCTAAAGTTGAGCCTGAACGTGTGTGGCACGTGACAGAGACTTTGCGTGTGTGTGCGCGTGCCTGAGGACGTGTGTGGTTGTGTGTATGTTGTGGGGGTGTGTGTGGTCCATGACTCCGTGTGTGTGTGCGTGGGGATGTAGGCGGAGCAGAGTCAGTGTGTGTGCACGTGTGTTTGCGTGTACGTGCATGCATTAGTTTTAAGAATACAAGAAGCTGTCCTTCAGAAGTCTGCAGTAGTAAAAATTGTATGGTGTCCCTCACTGTATAATTCAAACTGAAAATAATCTTCAATCACCAGAAATGTAGTCCCCCCCAGATTCTGATTCCCCCCCCCATACCGATTATGCCCTCATTGTACTGATGAGGAAACTAGCTTAGAGATGTTAAGTGACTCAGCCCAGGGCATGGAGCTCGCGAGCCCAGGGCCAGGACGCAGTCCAAGCGGCGCGGCTCCAGAGGCCTGGAGCCCTGCTCACGACCGCGCGTGGCCTCTTGGCCGGGGGGTGGGGGGGTGGGGGTGGGGTGGGGGTGGGGGGAAGAGATTCTGATGGGCCGGGGCCAGCCTGCAGGCTGCCCAAGCCGCGGACTCTGCAAGTCGGGTGGAGAGTACCTGACGGCAGACGAGGGTAAAGGGCTGCTCAGAAATCAGATAGGTTCCTAGATCTTCGATGAGTAAGGAGGCTCAGTGCTCATCCTCGATCCCTTTGCTGGTGGCTAAAAGGGAGCAAGGCCCACGAGCGCGCTTCTGGGAGCGGCCTGCCAAAACCTGGAGCAGGGCTGCTCAGGACTGGCTCTGCAGCAGGAGCAGAGGGGTGCAATGTCGCCACCTGGTGGACATCCTTGGTAGTGGCAGTAGGAGGCCTAGCAGCCTGGGTATGGAGGCGGCAGGACGAGGTCCTAGTGGATGATCGTTTTCACATGGCTTAAAAAGCATTGCTTCATAGATTTTATCCACATTGGGGTCTATCCTACGATGGTAAATACGGTCTCCGTTACTCCATCTTAGCTGCATTGATTAATTTTTTTGAGGTTAGTTTTCTCTTCAATGATTTGGAAGCTATTATGGTCTTCCAATTAAAATTCCCTCTAAGTTTTAATAAGTCATCTCTAAGTTCATCACTATATATATAATTGGACCAGTATTGCTATAACAGTCTCAAAACCGGGATAATCTATTAGATCTTGTTTCTCAATCATGATACATTTAGCATATTTTACCTCTCTGCTGTTCCCCATTGTGTGCGTGTGTGCGCGTGCGCGCGTGCGCGGGCTACAGTTACTGCTTTATAGACAGCTGCTTTCAGTTTGTTGCATTCACAATGAAAATATAGGTATAAACATCTTGGATTTAATTGCTCGCTACCGCTATTTAATCCCATGTCTTTCCCATTTTTGAGTTATTTACTTCTTTCCCAATCAAATGGACTCATGATTGGCTAATTTTTTTCCAGCGGTAGACTTGGAACCCATACCAGTCTATACGCAGCTTTATGTTCTCCTCAGCAACACCTCTCAGCCTCAACACCCAACAACACTCTCCGTATCTAGGGCCCCAAGGCTTGTTTTAAAATGCGGCATTGTTTCTCATGTCCCCCCGCCCCCCTCCCGCCCCAAGAAGGAAGCAAGAATCTTCCTTGATTTAACGTGCTGCCTTTTTAGGACTGGCTAGTCTTGTCTGGTGAATGGATATTAAGAGAGATTTCCTTAAACTTCCTCCTGCTTCGTGCCATAACTCGACTTCATTGAGAAGCATGTTTTTCCCGTTTCTAAGACGGGCTTCCGCTTTGAACTGCTAAACCATCACGGCACACTTTTTCTCCATACTTATTCCTGGAAAACTGAGCTCTCTGCCGGAGTAAAGACGGTTCCCGTCAGAGAAGTGTGGCTCCCTGTCCCAAGGTCAAAATGTAGAAGAAAGGGAAGATTCCTGTTTCCGAGGGTTCCATTTTGTCAGGTTAGAGATCTAGTCATCCGTGTGGCTGCGGTGGAATCTGCAGTATCTTGCCTCACAGTTTCCTTTTTCTGGCTTAGCAGGGGAGCCGCATTAGCTGAGGTCACGGCGCTATGGCCCTTGTCAGGATCCCGGTGCTGAGGCAGCCCCTTGCCCCCGCCCCCTCTCCTTGTCATTTTGATCGTGCAAACTGGGTGCCAGCTGTGTGAACCCTGCTCCTGGCCGCCACGATTGCCCCCACCCCCTCCCCACGCGACGTGTCCCCAGTTCCTCGGCGTCCCTCACTGCAACCAGCTAGCTCCAGGAAGGGTGCGAGCTGGCTTCCGCTGTCGTCCTTCCTCCTTCCTGTCCAGGCGGGCCCTCCTTTTGCGCTAGTCGGCCCGAAACCTTCTCTCCCGCGCTGCATAGGCTGAAGGAATGCCTCAGCGTTTGCAGCCGCTAGAGGGCGCTCTTCTCCTCTCTTTGGGCCCCTTCAGCGCTTCCAGTGGAAATTTCCGAGGTGGGAAGGGCTTGGGGGTTCTCTGTATCTAGGGGCTCCCGATCCAGCCGATTCAACTAACTGTGGGTTGAAAATATTCGGGAAAAAACGGAAAGTTTCGAAAAGCGACAATTGAACTTGCCACACACCGGCAACCGCTTCCATAGCATTCACGTTGCCTTGCATGCCGCGCGTCACCTAGAGATGATTTAAAGTACACAGGAGGACACAGCGAAAGAGAATGTGACAATGACTGTATGGGTATGTTTATGCATAAGTGGAAAATTGTGCTCTAGACTGGAATTCGACACAACATTGTAAAAACGACAACAACGTGGAAGAAAAATACGTTTGTATGTAAAAAATAAAGTCCTATGTCATTTTGTATAAGAGACATCAGCATCCATGGATTTTGGCATCTGTGGGGAGTCCTGGAACCAGTGCCCCATGCTTACCAAGGCATGACTGGAAGCCCAGGCTCCTGATCCCAGCCTGTCATGTCCCCACGTGGTGTGAATCCTGCCTGTCCCACACTCCCCTGGTCACTCTCCTCCCGCCCTGCCAGACTGCCCTCTTCTTCTGGAACAGGCCAAGCTGAATGCACGTCATGTCTGACCTCTAGGAATATCCGTTACTTTGTGAGCATGGCTCTGCTTCAGGAAGACGGGCTGCATTGTCACTAGAGAAGACGGGATGGAGGTTCCTTAAAAACCTACAAATGGACTTACCTGATGATCCAGCCTTCCCACGCCTGGGGATATGTCAAGAGAAAACTCTAACTCAAAAAGTCCCATGCACCTCAATGCTCACAGCAGCCCTATTTGTATTAGCCAGGACGTGGGACTAACCCCAACATCTAACGACTGGTGACTGGATAAAGAAGTCGTTGTCTTTTTATGCCGCGGAATACTACACAGCCGTGAAAAAGGATGGAACCATGCCATTTGCGGCAACATGGTTGGACACAGAGATAGTCATTCTGAGTGAAGTAAGCCAGAAGAGAGAAAAATGCCGCATGACACAACTTCCATGTGAAATCTAAGAGAAAAAGACAGAAATGATCTTAACTGCAAAAGACAAATAGAGCCACAGACATAGAGAAACAAACTTATGGTTACCAGGGAGGGACGGCGGTGGGAAGGGGTAAATATGGGAATCGGAAAATTGCCCGTCTTGGGGAGTGGTGGACATGTTAGCTCTCTTGATTGTGGCGATGGCTTTCTGGGTGTAGACATGTATGAAAATTGATCAAATACTACACGTGAGATGTGTCTAATTGACGGAACAGAACTCGTAGCCCTGTAAAGGTGTTTTAAAACAAAGAGATGGGCTGCATTGTGTCCTATGTTTCTATGTGTCTTCAGGGAGGTCTCAGGGGGGCGGTGCTGGCCTTCCTGCCAACACGATGACATGCAGCCCGAACAATCCCCCAGTCGATGGGAAGAAGAGACGAGCCATGGTCACATCTGGACCCCAAGCTTACACGTGGTGCATGGGTGCCATTTATCGCCAATCCAGCGAGGTTCCGGCCAGAGCTAGAGGCCGGGGCAGCGAACCGGGAGCGGCACTAAGGAGCATCGTGGCGCAGAGGCTGGACTGGGGGCCCGCAGGCTCCTCCCAGGAGGAGCCTCAGGGTTTGGGAGGTGGCTAACGTGCCTGCTTCGTGTCACCAGCAAGTGATGCCACCCGTGGAAAATCAGCTGGAATCCTGAGCCGGGTCAGCCGTGGGTGATGCGGTAAAGGCTGCTTGCTAGCAGAGGGGACGCCAGACGGACGGTGAAGCAAGCAACAGGCTGCTGAGCTTCCGGCCTGTGTTTACCGTGCTTTCCGTGTCTCCCTGCATCTCAGGGTCACCCGGAGGAATTCGTGTGGAGTTTAGAGGCCGACGGCCTCTCGGTTCCTCATCAGCCTGGCAAGCCCCCCAGCCCTCTGCGGCCAGACCTCTGCGAGCGTCTTTCCCTTGTTCTAGCAAAACCCTCCCCACCCTCGCCTGCGGCGGGCTTTTGTTTTTTTAATTGATGGCAGTGAGGATACCTTACAGCCTCCTCCGGCCCTTCCTTAGGGCTTCTGCCCTTAGACCACGGCAAGGGGCGGCCCCCCAACCCCCACCCCCGACACCCCCGCGCTGTCCTGGGTCCTGAACTACAGAGGGTCCCTCTGGCCCTGACACTCCCTCTGGCCACGCCCTCTACGGGGTGGAGTCAGCAGGGCCAAGGGGACACGCCCATTGGCTCCACCCCGTGCTCTGGAATCCCAGGACCCCGAATGCCCTGCCCCAGCAGCCCCTGACCCGCTTGTAGTTTCTGCACCGGCTCTCCCCGGAGTTCAGCATCCCAGGACTCACAGAGAGGCCAACGGGCAGCTGTTGGCATGGAGGTTACGGACAGAGCCCGGATGTGAGGTCTGAGTGTCCCCCTGTGCACATCCAAGGCCCCTTGGGGCATGGGATGGACCCAGCATTGGGAAGAAAAGGGTCAGGCTGGCGGTCAGAGACTGGGAATCGGCTCTCCCCGCACTGTCGCTTTCTTCGCAGGACTCCCCTGAGTCTGGGAATTCTAAAGTTGAGCCTGGACGTGTGTGGCACGTGACAGTGACTTTGCGTGTGTGTGCGCGTGCCTGAGGACGTGTGTGGTTGTGTGTATGTTGTGGGGGTGTGTGTGGTCCATGACTCCGTGTGTGTGTGCGTGGGGATGTAGGCGGAGCAGAGTCAGTGTGTGTGCACGTGTGTTTGCGTGTACGTGCATGCATTAGTTTTAAGAATACAAGAAGCTGTCTTTCAGAAGTCTGCAGTAGTAAAAATTGTATGGTGTCCCTCACTGTATAATTCAAACTGAAAATAATCTTCAATCACCAGAAATGTAGTCCCCCCTAGATTCTGATTCCCCCCCCCATACCGATTATGCCCTCATTGTACTGATGAGGAAACTAGCTTAGAGATGTTAAGTGACTCAGCCCAGGGCATGGAGCTCGCGAGCCCAGGGCCAGGACGCAGTCCAAGCGGCGCGGCTCCAGAGGCCTGGAGCCCTGCTCACGACCGCGCGTGGCCTCTTGGCCGGGGGGTGGGGGGGGGCGGGGGTGGGGTGGGGGTGGGGGGAAGAGATTCTGACGGGCCGGGGCCAGCGTGCAGGCTGCCCAAGCCGCGGACTCTGCAAGTCGGGTGGAGAGTACCTGACGGCAGACGAGGGTAAAGCGCTGCTCAGAAATCAGATAGGTTCCTAGATCTTCGATGAGTAAGGAGGCTCAGTGCTCATCCTCGATCCCTTTGCTGGTGGCTAAAAGGGAGCAAGGCCCACGAGCGCGCTTCTGGGAGCGGCCTGCCAAAACCTGGAGCAGGGCTGCTCAGGACTGGCTCTGCAGCAGGAGCAGAGGGGTGCAATGTCGCCACCTGGTGGACATCCTTGGTAGTGGCAGTAGGAGGCCTAGCAGCCTGGGTATGGAGGCGGCAGGACGAGGTCCTAGTGGATGATCGTTTTCACATGGCTTAAAAAGCATTGCTTCATAGATTTTATCCACATTGGGCTCTATCCTACGATGGTAAATACGGTCTCCGTTACTCCATCTTAGCTGCATTGATTAATTTTTTTGAGGTTAGTTTTCTCTTCAATGATTTGGAAGCTATTATGGTCTTCCAATTAAAATTCCCTCTAAGTTTTAATAAGTCATCTCTAAGTTCATCACTATATATATAATTGGACCAGTATTGCTATAACAGTCTCAAAACCGGGATAATCTATTAGATCTTGTTTCTCAATCATGATACATTTAGCATATTTTACCTCTCTGCTGTTCCCCATTGTGTGCGTGTGTGCGCGTGCGCGGGCTACAGTTACTGCTTTATAGACAGCTGCTTTCAGTTTGTTGCATTCACAATGAAAATATAGGTATAAACATCTTGGATTTAATTGCTCGCTACCGCTATTTAATCCCATGTCTTTCCCATTTTTGAGTTATTTACTTCTTTCCCAATCAAATGGACTCATGATTGGCTAATTTTTTTCCAGCGGTAGACTTGGAACCCATACCAGTCTATACGCAGCTTTATGTTCTCCTCAGCAACACCTCTCAGCCTCAACACCCAACAACACTCTCCGTATCTAGGGCCCCAAGGCTTGTTTTAAAATGCGGCATTGTTTCTCATGTCCCCCCGCCCCCCTCCCGCCCCAAGAAGGAAGCAAGAATCTTCCTTGATTTAACGTGCTGCCTTTTTAGGACTGGCTAGTCTTGTCTGGTGAATGGATATTAAGAGAGATTTCCTTAAACTTCCTCCTGCTTCGTGCCATAACTCGACTTCATTGAGAAGCATGTTTTTCCCGTTTCTAAGACGGGCTTCCGCTTTGAACTGCTAAACCATCACGGCACACTTTTTCTCCATACTTATTCCTGGAAAACTGAGCTCTCTGCCGGAGTAAAGACGGTTCCCGTCAGAGAAGTGTGGCTCCCTGTCCCAAGGTCAAAATGTAGAAGAAAGGGAAGATTCCTGTTTCCGAGGGTTCCATTTTGTCAGGTTAGAGATCTAGTCATCCGTGTGGCTGCGGTGGAATCTGCAGTATCTTGCCTCACAGTTTCCTTTTTCTGGCTTAGCAGGGGAGCCGCATTAGCTGAGGTCACGGCGCTATGGCCCTTGTCAGGATCCCGGTGCTGAGGCAGCCCCTTGCCCCCGCCCCCTCTCCTTGTCATTTTGATCGTGCAAACTGGGTGCCAGCTGTGTGAACCCTGCTCCTGGCCGCCACGATTGCCCCCACCCCCTCCCCACGCGACGTGTCCCCAGTTCCTCGGCGTCCCTCACTGCAACCAGCTAGCTCCAGGAAGGGTGCGAGCTGGCTTCCGCTGTCGTCCTTCCTCCTTCCTGTCCAGGCGGGCCCTCCTTTTGCGCTAGTCGGCCCGAAACCTTCTCTCCCGCGCTGCATAGGCTGAAGGAATGCCTCAGCGTTTGCAGCCGCTAGAGGGCGCTCTTCTCCTCTCTTTGGGCCCCTTCAGCGCTTCCAGTGGAAATTTCCGAGGTGGGAAGGGCTTGGGGGTTCTCTGTATCTAGGGGCTCCCGATCCAGCCGATTCAACTAACTGTGGGTTGAAAATATTCGGGAAAAAACGGAAAGTTTCGAAAAGCGACAATTGAACTTGCCACACACCGGCAACCGCTTCCATAGCATTCGCGTTGCCTTGCATGCCGCGCGTCACCTAGAGATGATTTAAAGTACACAGGAGGACACAGCGAAAGAGAATGTGACAATGACTGTATGGGTATGTTTATGCATAAGTGGAAAATTGTGCTCTAGACTGGAATTCGACACAACATTGTAAAAACGACAACAACGTGGAAGAAAAATACGTTTGTATGTAAAAAATAAAGTCCTATGTCATTTTGTATAAGAGGCATCAGCATCCATGGATTTTGGCATCTGTGGGGAGTCCTGGAACCAGTGCCCCATGCTTACCAAGGCATGACTGGAAGCCCAGGCTCCTGATCCCAGCCTGTCATGTCCCCACGTGGTGTGAATCCTGCCTGTCCCACACTCCCCTGGTCACTCTCCTCCCGCCCTGCCAGACTGCCCTCTTCTTCTGGAACAGGCCAAGCTGAATGCACGTCATGTCTGACCTCTAGGAATATCCGTTACTTTGTGAGCATGGCTCTGCTTCAGGAAGACGGGCTGCATTGTCACTAGAGAAGACGGGATGGAGGTTCCTTAAAAACCTACAAATGGACTTACCTGATGATCCAGCCTTCCCACGCCTGGGGATATGTCAAGAGAAAACTCTAACTCAAAAAGTCCCATGCACCTCAATGCTCACAGCAGCCCTATTTGTATTAGCCAGGACGTGGGACTAACCCCAACATCTAACGACTGGTGACTGGATAAAGAAGCCGTTGTCTTTTTATGCCGCGGAATACTACACAGCCGTGAAAAAGGATGGAACCATGCCATTTGCGGCAACATGGTTGGACACAGAGATAGTCATTCTGAGTGAAGTAAGCCAGAAGAGAGAAAAATGCCGCATGACACAACTTCCATGTGAAATCTAAGAGAAAAAGACAGAAATGATCTTAACTGCAAAAGACAAATAGAGCCACAGACATAGAGAAACAAACTTATGGTTACCAGGGAGGGACGGCGGTGGGAAGGGGTAAATATGGGAATCGGAAAATTGCCCGTCTTGGGGAGTGGTGGACATGTTAGCTCTCTTGATTGTGGCGATGGCTTTCTGGGTGTAGACATGTATGAAAATTGATCAAATACTACACGTGAGATGTGTCTAATTGACGGAACAGAACTCGTAGCCCTGTAAAGGTGTTTTAAAACAAAGAGATGGGCTGCATTGTGTCCTATGTTTCTATGTGTCTTCAGGGAGGTCTCAGGGGGGCGGTGCTGGCCTTCCTGCCAACACGATGACATGCAGCCCGAACAATCCCCCAGTCGATGGGAAGAAGAGACGAGCCATGGTCACATCTGGACCCCAAGCTTACACGTGGTGCATGGGTGCCATTTATCGCCAATCCAGCGAGGTTCCGGCCAGAGCTAGAGGCCGGGGCAGCGAACCGGGAGCGGCACTAAGGAGCATCGTGGCGCAGAGGCTGGACTGGGGGCCCGCAGGCTCCTCCCAGGAGGAGCCTCAGGGTTTGGGAGGTGGCTAACGTGCCTGCTTCGTGTCACCAGCAAGTGATGCCACCCGTGGAAAATCAGCTGGAATCCTGAGCCTGGTCAGCCGTGGGTGATGCGGTAAAGGCTGCTTGCTAGCAGAGGGGACGCCAGACGGACGGTGAAGCAAGCAACAGGCTGCTGAGCTTCCGGCCTGTGTTTACCGTGCTTTCCGTGTCTCCCTGCATCTCAGGGTCACCCGGAGGAATTCGTGTGGAGTTTAGAGGCCGACGGCCTCTCGGTTCCTCATCAGCCTGGCAAGCCCCCCAGCCCTCTGCGGCCAGACCTCTGCGAGCGTCTTTCCCTTGTTCTAGCAAAACCCTCCCCACCCTCGCCTGCGGCGGGCTTTTGTTTTTTTAATTGATGGCAGTGAGGATACCTTACAGCCTCCTGCGGCCCTTCCTTAGGGCTTCTGCCCTTAGACCACGGCAAGGGGCGGCCCCCCAACCCCCACCCCCGACACCCCCGCGCTGTCCTGGGTCCTGAACTACAGAGGGTCCCTCTGGCCCTGACACTCCCTCTGGCCACGCCCTCTACGGGGTGGAGTCAGCAGGGCCAAGGGGACACGCCCATTGGCTCCACCCCGTGCTCTGGAATCCCAGGACCCCCAATGCCCTGCCCCAGCAGCCCCTGACCCGCTTGTAGTTTCTGCACCGGCTCTCCCCGGAGTTCAGCATCCCAGGACTCACAGAGAGGCCAACGGGCAGCTGTTGGCATGGAGGTTACGGACAGAGCCCGGATGTGAGGTCTGAGTGTCCCCCTGTGCACATCCAAGGCCCCTTGGGGCATGGGATGGACCCAGCATTGGGAAGAAAAGGGTCAGGCTGGCGGTCAGAGACTGGGAATCGGCTCTCCCCGCACTGTCGCTTTCTTCGCAGGACTCCCCTGAGTCTGGGAATTCTAAAGTTGAGCCTGGACGTGTGTGGCACGTGACAGTGACTTTGCGTGTGTGTGCGCGTGCCTGAGGACGTGTGTGGTTGTGTGTATGTTGTGGGGGTGTGTGTGGTCCATGACTCCGTGTGTGTGTGCGTGGGGATGTAGGCGGAGCAGAGTCAGTGTGTGTGCACGTGTGTTTGCGTGTACGTGCATGCATTAGTTTTAAGAATACTAGAAGCTGTCCTTCAGAAGTCTGCAGTAGTAAAAATTGTATGGTGTCCCTCACTGTATAATTCAAACTGAAAATAATCTTCAATCACCAGAAATGTATTCCCCCCAGATTCTGATTCCCCCCCCCATACCGATTATGCCCTCATTGTACTGATGAGGAAACTAGCTTAGAGATGTTAAGTGACTCAGCCCAGGGCATGGAGCTCGCGAGCCCAGGGCCAGGACGCAGTCCAAGCGGCGCGGCTCCAGAGGCCTGGAGCCCTGCTCACGACCGCGCGTGGCCTCTTGGCCGGGGGGTGGGGGGGTGGGGGTGGGGTGGGGGTGGGGGGAAGAGATTCTGATGGGCCGGGGCCAGCCTGCAGGCTGCCCAAGCCGCGGACTCTGCAAGTCGGGTGGAGAGTACCTGACGGCAGACGAGGGTAAAGGGCTGCTCAGAAATCAGATAGGTTCCTAGATCTTCGATGAGTAAGGAGGCTCAGTGCTCATCCTCGATCCCTTTGCTGGTGGCTAAAAGGGAGCAAGGCCCACGAGCGCGCTTCTGGGAGCGGCCTGCCAAAACCTGGAGCAGGGCTGCTCAGGACTGGCTCTGCAGCAGGAGCAGAGGGGTGCAATGTCGCCACCTGGTGGACATCCTTGGTAGTGGCAGTAGGAGGCCTAGCAGCCTGGGTATGGAGGCGGCAGGACGAGGTCCTAGTGGATGATCGTTTTCACATGGCTTAAAAAGCATTGCTTCATAGATTTTATCCACATTGGGGTCTATCCTACGATGGTAAATACGGTCTCCGTTACTCCATCTTAGCTGCATTGATTAATTTTTTTGAGGTTAGTTTTCTCTTCAATGATTTGGAAGCTATTATGGTCTTCCAATTAAAATTCCCTCTAAGTTTTAATAAGTCATCTCTAAGTTCATCACTATATATATAATTGGACCAGTATTGCTATAACAGTCTCAAAACCGGGATAATCTATTAGATCTTGTTTCTCAATCATGATACATTTAGCATATTTTACCTCTCTGCTGTTCCCCATTGTGTGCGTGTGTGCGCGTGCGCGGGCTACAGTTACTGCTTTATAGACAGTTGCTTTCAGTTTGTTGCATTCACAATGAAAATATAGGTATAAACATCTTGGATTTAATTGCTCGCTACCGCTATTTAATCCCATGTCTTTCCCATTTTTGAGTTATTTACTTCTTTCCCAATCAAATGGACTCATGATTGGCTAATTTTTTTCCAGCGGTAGACTTGGAACCCATACCAGTCTATACGCAGCTTTATGTTCTCCTCAGCAACACCTCTCAGCCTCAACACCCAACAACACTCTCCGTATCTAGGGCCCCAAGGCTTGTTTTAAAATGCGGCATTGTTTCTCATGTCCCCCCGCCCCCCTCCCGCCCCAAGAAGGAAGCAAGAATCTTCCTTGATTTAACGTGCTGCCTTTTTAGGACTGGCTAGTCTTGTCTGGTGAATGGATATTAAGAGAGATTTCCTTAAACTTCCTCCTGCTTCGTGCCATAACTCGACTTCATTGAGAAGCATGTTTTTCCCGTTTCTAAGACGGGCTTCCGCTTTGAACTGCTAAACCATCACGGCACACTTTTTCTCCATACTTATTCCTGGAAAACTGAGCTCTCTGCCGGAGTAAAGACGGTTCCCGTCAGAGAAGTGTGGCTCCCTGTCCCAAGGTCAAAATGTAGAAGAAAGGGAAGATTCCTGTTTCCGAGGGTTCCATTTTGTCAGGTTAGAGATCTAGTCATCCGTGTGGCTGCGGTGGAATCTGCAGTATCTTGCCTCACAGTTTCCTTTTTCTGGCTTAGCAGGGGAGCCGCATTAGCTGAGGTCACGGCGCTATGGCCCTTGTCAGGATCCCGGTGCTGAGGCAGCCCCTTGCCCCCGCCCCCTCTCCTTGTCATTTTGATCGTGCAAACTGGGTGCCAGCTGTGTGAACCCTGCTCCTGGCCGCCACGATTGCCCCCCCCCTCCCCACGCGACGTGTCCCCAGTTCCTCGGCGACCCTCACTGCAACCAGCTAGCTCCAGGAAGGGTGCGAGCTGGCTTCCGCTGTCGTCCTTCCTCCTTCCTGTCCAGGCGGGCCCTCCTTTTGCGCTAGTCGGCCCGAAACCTTCTCTCCCGCGCTGCATAGGCTGAAGGAATGCCTCAGCGTTTGCAGCCGCTAGAGGGCGCTCTTCTCCTCTCTTTGGGCCCCTTCAGCGCTTCCAGTGGAAATTTCCGAGGTGGGAAGGGCTTGGGGGTTCTCTGTATCTAGGGGCTCCCGATCCAGCCGATTCAACTAACTGTGGGTTGAAAATATTCGGGAAAAAACGGAAAGTTTCGAAAAGCGACAATTGAACTTGCCACACACCGGCAACCGCTTCCATAGCATTCGCGTTGCCTTGCATGCCGCGCGTCACCTAGAGATGATTTAAAGTACACAGGAGGACACAGCGAAAGAGAATGTGACAATGACTGTATGGGTATGTTTATGCATAAGTGGAAAATTGTGCTCTAGACTGGAATTCGACACAACATTGTAAAAACGACAACAACGTGGAAGAAAAATACGTTTGTATGTAAAAAATAAAGTCCTATGTCATTTTGTATAAGAGGCATCAGCATCCATGGATTTTGGCATCTGTGGGGAGTCCTGGAACCAGTGCCCCATGCTTACCAAGGCATGACTGGAAGCCCAGGCTCCTGATCCCAGCCTGTCATGTCCCCACGTGGTGTGAATCCTGCCTGTCCCACACTCCCCTGGTCACTCTCCTCCCGCCCTGCCAGACTGCCCTCTTCTTCTGGAACAGGCCAAGCTGAATGCACGTCATGTCTGACCTCTAGGAATATCCGTTACTTTGTGAGCATGGCTCTGCTTCAGGAAGACGGGCTGCATTGTCACTAGAGAAGACGGGATGGAGGTTCCTTAAAAACCTACAAATGGACTTACCTGATGATCCAGCCTTCCCACGCCTGGGGATATGTCAAGAGAAAACTCTAACTCAAAAAGTCCCATGCACCTCAATGCTCACAGCAGCCCTATTTGTATTAGCCAGGACGTGGGACTAACCCCAACATCTAACGACTGGTGACTGGATAAAGAAGCCGTTGTCTTTTTATGCCGCGGAATACTACACAGCCGTGAAAAAGGATGGAACCATGCCATTTGCGGCAACATGGTTGGACACAGAGATAGTCATTCTGAGTGAAGTAAGCCAGAAGAGAGAAAAATGCCGCATGACACAACTTCCATGTGAAATCTAAGAGAAAAAGACAGAAATGATCTTAACTGCAAAAGACAAATAGAGCCACAGACATAGAGAAACAAACTTATGGTTACCAGGGAGGGACGGCGGTGGGAAGGGGTAAATATGGGAATCGGAAAATTGCCCGTCTTGGGGAGTGGTGGACATGTTAGCTCTCTTGATTGTGGCGATGGCTTTCTGGGTGTAGACATGTATGAAAATTGATCAAATACTACACGTGAGATGTGTCTAATTGACGGAACAGAACTCGTAGCCCTGTAAAGGTGTTTTAAAACAAAGAGATGGGCTGCATTGTGTCCTATGTTTCTATGTGTCTTCAGGGAGGTCTCAGGGGGGCGGTGCTGGCCTTCCTGCCAACACGATGACATGCAGCCCGAACAATCCCCCAGTCGATGGGAAGAAGAGACGAGCCATGGTCACATCTGGACCCCAAGCTTACACGTGGTGCATGGGTGCCATTTATCGCCAATCCAGCGAGGTTCCGGCCAGAGCTAGAGGCCGGGGCAGCGAACCGGGAGCGGCACTAAGGAGCATCGTGGCGCAGAGGCTGGACTGGGGGCCCGCAGGCTCCTCCCAGGAGGAGCCTCAGGGTTTGGGAGGTGGCTAACGTGCCTGCTTCGTGTCACCAGCAAGTGATGCCACCCGTGGAAAATCAGCTGGAATCCTGAGCCTGGTCAGCCGTGGGTGATGCGGTAAAGGCTGCTTGCTAGCAGAGGGGACGCCAGACGGACGGTGAAGCAAGCAACAGGCTGCTGAGCTTCCGGCCTGTGTTTACCGTGCTTTCCGTGTCTCCCTGCATCTCAGGGTCACCCGGAGGAATTCGTGTGGAGTTTAGAGGCCGACGGCCTCTCGGTTCCTCATCAGCCTGGCAAGCCCCCCAGCCCTCTGCGGCCAGACCTCTGCGAGCGTCTTTCCCTTGTTCTAGCAAAACCCTCCCCACCCTCGCCTGCGGCGGGCTTTTGTTTTTTTAATTGATGGCAGTGAGGATACCTTACAGCCTCCTGCGGCCCTTCCTTAGGGCTTCTGCCCTTAGACCACGGCAAGGGGCGGCCCCCCAACCCCCACCCCCGACACCCCCGCGCTGTCCTGGGTCCTGAACTACAGAGGGTCCCTCTGGCCCTGACACTCCCTCTGGCCACGCCCTCTACGGGGTGGAGTCAGCAGGGCCAAGGGGACACGCCCATTGGCTCCACCCCGTGCTCTGGAATCCCAGGACCCCGAATGCCCTGCCCCAGCAGCCCCTGACCCGCTTGTAGTTTCTGCACCGGCTCTCCCCGGAGTTCAGCATCCCAGGACTCACAGAGAGGCCAACGGGCAGCTGTTGGCATGGAGGTTACGGACAGAGCCCGGATGTGAGGTCTGAGTGTCCCCCTGTGCACATCCAAGGCCCCTTGGGGCATGGGATGGACCCAGCATTGGGAAGAAAAGGGTCAGGCTGGCGGTCAGAGACTGGGAATCGGCTCTCCCCGCACTGTCGCTTTCTTCGCAGGACTCCCCTGAGTCTGGGAATTCTAAAGTTGAGCCTGAACGTGTGTGGCACGTGACAGAGACTTTGCGTGTGTGTGCGCGTGCCTGAGGACGTGTGTGGTTGTGTGTATGTTGTGGGGGTGTGTGTGGTCCATGACTCCGTGTGTGTGTGCGTGGGGATGTAGGCGGAGCAGAGTCAGTGTGTGTGCACGTGTGTTTGCGTGTACGTGCATGCATTAGTTTTAAGAATACAAGAAGCTGTCCTTCAGAAGTCTGCAGTAGTAAAAATTGTATGGTGTCCCTCACTGTATAATTCAAACTGAAAATAATCTTCAATCACCAGAAATGTAGTCCCCCCCAGATTCTGATTCCCCCCCCCATACCGATTATGCCCTCATTGTACTGATGAGGAAACTAGCTTAGAGATGTTAAGTGACTCAGCCCAGGGCATGGAGCTCGCGAGCCCAGGGCCAGGACGCAGTCCAAGCGGCGCGGCTCCAGAGGCCTGGAGCCCTGCTCACGACCGCGCGTGGCCTCTTGGCCGGGGGGTGGGGGGGTGGGGGTGGGGTGGGGGTGGGGGGAAGAGATTCTGATGGGCCGGGGCCAGCCTGCAGGCTGCCCAAGCCGCGGACTCTGCAAGTCGGGTGGAGAGTACCTGACGGCAGACGAGGGTAAAGGGCTGCTCAGAAATCAGATAGGTTCCTAGATCTTCGATGAGTAAGGAGGCTCAGTGCTCATCCTCGATCCCTTTGCTGGTGGCTAAAAGGGAGCAAGGCCCACGAGCGCGCTTCTGGGAGCGGCCTGCCAAAACCTGGAGCAGGGCTGCTCAGGACTGGCTCTGCAGCAGGAGCAGAGGGGTGCAATGTCGCCACCTGGTGGACATCCTTGGTAGTGGCAGTAGGAGGCCTAGCAGCCTGGGTATGGAGGCGGCAGGACGAGGTCCTAGTGGATGATCGTTTTCACATGGCTTAAAAAGCATTGCTTCATAGATTTTATCCACATTGGGGTCTATCCTACGATGGTAAATACGGTCTCCGTTACTCCATCTTAGCTGCATTGATTAATTTTTTTGAGGTTAGTTTTCTCTTCAATGATTTGGAAGCTATTATGGTCTTCCAATTAAAATTCCCTCTAAGTTTTAATAAGTCATCTCTAAGTTCATCACTATATATATAATTGGACCAGTATTGCTATAACAGTCTCAAAACCGGGATAATCTATTAGATCTTGTTTCTCAATCATGATACATTTAGCATATTTTACCTCTCTGCTGTTCCCCATTGTGTGCGTGTGTGCGCGTGCGCGCGTGCGCGGGCTACAGTTACTGCTTTATAGACAGTTGCTTTCAGTTTGTTGCATTCACAATGAAAATATAGGTATAAACATCTTGGATTTAATTGCTCGCTACCGCTATTTAATCCCATGTCTTTCCCATTTTTGAGTTATTTACTTCTTTCCCAATCAAATGGACTCATGATTGGCTAATTTTTTTCCAGCGGTAGACTTGGAACCCATACCAGTCTATACGCAGCTTTATGTTCTCCTCAGCAACACCTCTCAGCCTCAACACCCAACAACACTCTCCGTATCTAGGGCCCCAAGGCTTGTTTTAAAATGCGGCATTGTTTCTCATGTCCCCCCGCCCCCCTCCCGCCCCAAGAAGGAAGCAAGAATCTTCCTTGATTTAACGTGCTGCCTTTTTAGGACTGGCTAGTCTTGTCTGGTGAATGGATATTAAGAGAGATTTCCTTAAACTTCCTCCTGCTTCGTGCCATAACTCGACTTCATTGAGAAGCATGTTTTTCCCGTTTCTAAGACGGGCTTCCGCTTTGAACTGCTAAACCATCACGGCACACTTTTTCTCCATACTTATTCCTGGAAAACTGAGCTCTCTGCCGGAGTAAAGACGGTTCCCGTCAGAGAAGTGTGGCTCCCTGTCCCAAGGTCAAAATGTAGAAGAAAGGGAAGATTCCTGTTTCCGAGGGTTCCATTTTGTCAGGTTAGAGATCTAGTCATCCGTGTGGCTGCGGTGGAATCTGCAGTATCTTGCCTCACAGTTTCCTTTTTCTGGCTTAGCAGGGGAGCCGCATTAGCTGAGGTCACGGCGCTATGGCCCTTGTCAGGATCCCGGTGCTGAGGCAGCCCCTTGCCCCCGCCCCCTCTCCTTGTCATTTTGATCGTGCAAACTGGGTGCCAGCTGTGTGAACCCTGCTCCTGGCCGCCACGATTGCCCCCACCCTCCCCACGCGACGTGTCCCCAGTTCCTCGGCGACCCTCACTGCAACCAGCTAGCTCCAGGAAGGGTGCGAGCTGGCTTCCGCTGTCGTCCTTCCTCCTTCCTGTCCAGGCGGGCCCTCCTTTTGCGCTAGTCGGCCCGAAACCTTCTCTCCCGCGCTGCATAGGCTGAAGGAATGCCTCAGCGTTTGCAGCCGCTAGAGGGCGCTCTTCTCCTCTCTTTGGGCCCCTTCAGCGCTTCCAGTGGAAATTTCCGAGGTGGGAAGGGCTTGGGGGTTCTCTGTATCTAGGGGCTCCCGATCCAGCCGATTCAACTAACTGTGGGTTGAAAATATTCGGGAAAAAACGGAAAGTTTCGAAAAGCGACAATTGAACTTGCCACACACCGGCAACCGCTTCCATAGCATTCGCGTTGCCTTGCATGCCGCGCGTCACCTAGAGATGATTTAAAGTACACAGGAGGACACAGCGAAAGAGAATGTGACAATGACTGTATGGGTATGTTTATGCATAAGTGGAAAATTGTGCTCTAGACTGGAATTCGACACAACATTGTAAAAACGACAACAACGTGGAAGAAAAATACGTTTGTATGTAAAAAATAAAGTCCTATGTCATTTTGTATAAGAGGCATCAGCATCCATGGATTTTGGCATCTGTGGGGAGTCCTGGAACCAGTGCCCCATGCTTACCAAGGCATGACTGGAAGCCCAGGCTCCTGATCCCAGCCTGTCATGTCCCCACGTGGTGTGAATCCTGCCTGTCCCACACTCCCCTGGTCACTCTCCTCCCGCCCTGCCAGACTGCCCTCTTCTTCTGGAACAGGCCAAGCTGAATGCACGTCATGTCTGACCTCTAGGAATATCCGTTACTTTGTGAGCATGGCTCTGCTTCAGGAAGACGGGCTGCATTGTCACTAGAGAAGACGGGATGGAGGTTCCTTAAAAACCTACAAATGGACTTACCTGATGATCCAGCCTTCCCACGCCTGGGGATATGTCAAGAGAAAACTCTAACTCAAAAAGTCCCATGCACCTCAATGCTCACAGCAGCCCTATTTGTATTAGCCAGGACGTGGGACTAACCCCAACATCTAACGACTGGTGACTGGATAAAGAAGCCGTTGTCTTTTTATGCCGCGGAATACTACACAGCCGTGAAAAAGGATGGAACCATGCCATTTGCGGCAACATGGTTGGACACAGAGATAGTCATTCTGAGTGAAGTAAGCCAGAAGAGAGAAAAATGCCGCATGACACAACTTCCATGTGAAATCTAAGAGAAAAAGACAGAAATGATCTTAACTGCAAAAGACAAATAGAGCCACAGACATAGAGAAACAAACTTATGGTTACCAGGGAGGGACGGCGGTGGGAAGGGGTAAATATGGGAATCGGAAAATTGCCCGTCTTGGGGAGTGGTGGACATGTTAGCTCTCTTGATTGTGGCGATGGCTTTCTGGGTGTAGACATGTATGAAAATTGATCAAATACTACACGTGAGATGTGTCTAATTGACGGAACAGAACTCGTAGCCCTGTAAAGGTGTTTTTAAACAAAGAGATGGGCTGCATTGTGTCCTATGTTTCTATGTGTCTTCAGGGAGGTCTCAGGGGGGCGGTGCTGGCCTTCCTGCCAACACGATGACATGCAGCCCGAACAATCCCCCAGTCGATGGGAAGAAGAGACGAGCCATGGTCACATCTGGACCCCAAGCTTACACGTGGTGCATGGGTGCCATTTATCGCCAATCCAGCGAGGTTCCGGCCAGAGCTAGAGGCCGGGGCAGCGAACCGGGAGCGGCACTAAGGAGCATCGTGGCGCAGAGGCTGGACTGGGGGCCCGCAGGCTCCTCCCAGGAGGAGCCTCAGGGTTTGGGAGGTGGCTAACGTGCCTGCTTCGTGTCACCAGCAAGTGATGCCACCCGTGGAAAATCAGCTGGAATCCTGAGCCTGGTCAGCCGTGGGTGATGCGGTAAAGGCTGCTTGCTAGCAGAGGGGACGCCAGACGGACGGTGAAGCAAGCAACAGGCTGCTGAGCTTCCGGCCTGTGTTTACCGTGCTTTCCGTGTCTCCCTGCATCTCAGGGTCACCCGGAGGAATTCGTGTGGAGTTTAGAGGCCGACGGCCTCTCGGTTCCTCATCAGCCTGGCAAGCCCCCCAGCCCTCTGCGGCCAGACCTCTGCGAGCGTCTTTCCCTTGTTCTAGCAAAACCCTCCCCACCCTCGCCTGCGGCGGGCTTTTGTTTTTTTAATTGATGGCAGTGAGGATACCTTACAGCCTCCTGCGGCCCTTCCTTAGGGCTTCTGCCCTTAGACCACGGCAAGGGGCGGCCCCCCAACCCCCACCCCCGACACCCCCGCGCTGTCCTGGGTCCTGAACTACAGAGGGTCCCTCTGGCCCTGACACTCCCTCTGGCCACGCCCTCTACGGGGTGGAGTCAGCAGGGCCAAGGGGACACGCCCATTGGCTCCACCCCGTGCTCTGGAATCCCAGGACCCCGAATGCCCTGCCCCAGCAGCCCCTGACCCGCTTGTAGTTTCTGCACCGGCTCTCCCCGGAGTTCAGCATCCCAGGACTCACAGAGAGGCCAACGGGCAGCTGTTGGCATGGAGGTTACGGACAGAGCCCGGATGTGAGGTCTGAGTGTCCCCCTGTGCACATCCAAGGCCCCTTGGGGCATGGGATGGACCCAGCATTGGGAAGAAAAGGGTCAGGCTGGCGGTCAGAGACTGGGAATCGGCTCTCCCCGCACTGTCGCTTTCTTCGCAGGACTCCCCTGAGTCTGGGAATTCTAAAGTTGAGCCTGAACGTGTGTGGCACGTGACAGAGACTTTGCGTGTGTGTGCGCGTGCCTGAGGACGTGTGTGGTTGTGTGTATGTTGTGGGGGTGTGTGTGGTCCATGACTCCGTGTGTGTGTGCGTGGGGATGTAGGCGGAGCAGAGTCAGTGTGTGTGCACGTGTGTTTGCGTGTACGTGCATGCATTAGTTTTAAGAATACAAGAAGCTGTCCTTCAGAAGTCTGCAGTAGTAAAAATTGTATGGTGTCCCTCACTGTATAATTCAAACTGAAAATAATCTTCAATCACCAGAAATGTAGTCCCCCCCAGATTCTGATTCCCCCCCCCATACCGATTATGCCCTCATTGTACTGATGAGGAAACTAGCTTAGAGATGTTAAGTGACTCAGCCCAGGGCATGGAGCTCGCGAGCCCAGGGCCAGGACGCAGTCCAAGCGGCGCGGCTCCAGAGGCCTGGAGCCCTGCTCACGACCGCGCGTGGCCTCTTGGCCGGGGGGTGGGGGGGTGGGGGTGGGGTGGGGGTGGGGGGAAGAGATTCTGATGGGCCGGGGCCAGCCTGCAGGCTGCCCAAGCCGCGGACTCTGCAAGTCGGGTGGAGAGTACCTGACGGCAGACGAGGGTAAAGGGCTGCTCAGAAATCAGATAGGTTCCTAGATCTTCGATGAGTAAGGAGGCTCAGTGCTCATCCTCGATCCCTTTGCTGGTGGCTAAAAGGGAGCAAGGCCCACGAGCGCGCTTCTGGGAGCGGCCTGCCAAAACCTGGAGCAGGGCTGCTCAGGACTGGCTCTGCAGCAGGAGCAGAGGGGTGCAATGTCGCCACCTGGTGGACATCCTTGGTAGTGGCAGTAGGAGGCCTAGCAGCCTGGGTATGGAGGCGGCAGGACGAGGTCCTAGTGGATGATCGTTTTCACATGGCTTAAAAAGCATTGCTTCATAGATTTTATCCACATTGGGGTCTATCCTACGATGGTAAATACGGTCTCCGTTACTCCATCTTAGCTGCATTGATTAATTTTTTTGAGGTTAGTTTTCTCTTCAATGATTTGGAAGCTATTATGGTCTTCCAATTAAAATTCCCTCTAAGTTTTAATAAGTCATCTCTAAGTTCATCACTATATATATAATTGGACCAGTATTGCTATAACAGTCTCAAAACCGGGATAATCTATTAGATCTTGTTTCTCAATCATGATACATTTAGCATATTTTACCTCTCTGCTGTTCCCCATTGTGTGCGTGTGTGCGCGTGCGCGGGCTACAGTTACTGCTTTATAGACAGTTGCTTTCAGTTTGTTGCATTCACAATGAAAATATAGGTATAAACATCTTGGATTTAATTGCTCGCTACCGCTATTTAATCCCATGTCTTTCCCATTTTTGAGTTATTTACTTCTTTCCCAATCAAATGGACTCATGATTGGCTAATTTTTTCCAGCGGTAGACTTGGAACCCATACCAGTCTATACGCAGCTTTATGTTCTCCTCAGCAACACCTCTCAGCCTCAACACCCAACAACACTCTCCGTATCTAGGGCCCCAAGGCTTGTTTTAAAATGCGGCATTGTTTCTCATGTCCCCCCGCCCCCCTCCCGCCCCAAGAAGGAAGCAAGAATCTTCCTTGATTTAACGTGCTGCCTTTTTAGGACTGGCTAGTCTTGTCTGGTGAATGGATATTAAGAGAGATTTCCTTAAACTTCCTCCTGCTTCGTGCCATAACTCGACTTCATTGAGAAGCATGTTTTTCCCGTTTCTAAGACGGGCTTCCGCTTTGAACTGCTAAACCATCACGGCACACTTTTTCTCCATACTTATTCCTGGAAAACTGAGCTCTCTGCCGGAGTAAAGACGGTTCCCGTCAGAGAAGTGTGGCTCCCTGTCCCAAGGTCAAAATGTAGAAGAAAGGGAAGATTCCTGTTTCCGAGGGTTCCATTTTGTCAGGTTAGAGATCTAGTCATCCGTGTGGCTGCGGTGGAATCTGCAGTATCTTGCCTCACAGTTTCCTTTTTCTGGCTTAGCAGGGGAGCCGCATTAGCTGAGGTCACGGCGCTATGGCCCTTGTCAGGATCCCGGTGCTGAGGCAGCCCCTTGCCCCCGCCCCCTCTCCTTGTCATTTTGATCGTGCAAACTGGGTGCCAGCTGTGTGAACCCTGCTCCTGGCCGCCACGATTGCCCCCACCCCCTCCCCACGCGACGTGTCCCCAGTTCCTCGGCGTCCCTCACTGCAACCAGCTAGCTCCAGGAAGGGTGCAAGCTGGCTTCCGCTGTCGTCCTTCCTCCTTCCTGTCCAGGCGGGCCCTCCTTTTGCGCTAGTCGGCCCGAAACCTTCTCTCCCGCGCTGCATAGGCTGAAGGAATGCCTCAGCGTTTGCAGCCGCTAGAGGGCGCTCTTCTCCTCTCTTTGGGCCCCTTCAGCGCTTCCAGTGGAAATTTCCGAGGTGGGAAGGGCTTGGGGGTTCTCTGTATCTAGGGGCTCCCGATCCAGCCGATTCAACTAACTGTGGGTTGAAAATATTCGGGAAAAAACGGAAAGTTTCGAAAAGCGACAATTGAACTTGCCACACACCGGCAACCGCTTCCATAGCATTCACGTTGCCTTGCATGCCGCGCGTCACCTAGAGATGATTTAAAGTACACAGGAGGACACAGCGAAAGAGAATGTGACAATGACTGTATGGGTATGTTTATGCATAAGTGGAAAATTGTGCTCTAGACTGGAATTCGACACAACATTGTAAAAACGACAACAACGTGGAAGAAAAATACGTTTGTATGTAAAAAATAAAGTCCTATGTCATTTTGTATAAGAGACATCAGCATCCATGGATTTTGGCATCTGTGGGGAGTCCTGGAACCAGTGCCCCATGCTTACCAAGGCATGACTGGAAGCCCAGGCTCCTGATCCCAGCCTGTCATGTCCCCACGTGGTGTGAATCCTGCCTGTCCCACACTCCCCTGGTCACTCTCCTCCCGCCCTGCCAGACTGCCCTCTTCTTCTGGAACAGGCCAAGCTGAATGCACGTCATGTCTGACCTCTAGGAATATCCGTTACTTTGTGAGCATGGCTCTGCTTCAGGAAGACGGGCTGCATTGTCACTAGAGAAGACGGGATGGAGGTTCCTTAAAAACCTACAAATGGACTTACCTGATGATCCAGCCTTCCCACGCCTGGGGATATGTCAAGAGAAAACTCTAACTCAAAAAGTCCCATGCACCTCAATGCTCACAGCAGCCCTATTTGTATTAGCCAGGACGTGGGACTAACCCCAACATCTAACGACTGGTGACTGGATAAAGAAGTCGTTGTCTTTTTATGCCGCGGAATACTACACAGCCGTGAAAAAGGATGGAACCATGCCATTTGCGGCAACATGGTTGGACACAGAGATAGTCATTCTGAGTGAAGTAAGCCAGAAGAGAGAAAAATGCCGCATGACACAACTTCCATGTGAAATCTAAGAGAAAAAGACAGAAATGATCTTAACTGCAAAAGACAAATAGAGCCACAGACATAGAGAAACAAACTTATGGTTACCAGGGAGGGACGGCGGTGGGAAGGGGTAAATATGGGAATCGGAAAATTGCCCGTCTTGGGGAGTGGTGGACATGTTAGCTCTCTTGATTGTGGCGATGGCTTTCTGGGTGTAGACATGTATGAAAATTGATCAAATACTACACGTGAGATGTGTCTAATTGACGGAACAGAACTCGTAGCCCTGTAAAGGTGTTTTTAAACAAAGAGATGGGCTGCATTGTGTCCTATGTTTCTATGTGTCTTCAGGGAGGTCTCAGGGGGGCGGTGCTGGCCTTCCTGCCAACACGATGACATGCAGCCCGAACAATCCCCCAGTCGATGGGAAGAAGAGACGAGCCATGGTCACATCTGGACCCCAAGCTTACACGTGGTGCATGGGTGCCATTTATTGCCAATCCAGCGAGGTTCCGGCCAGAGCTAGAGGCCGGGGCAGCGAACCGGGAGCGGCACTAAGGAGCATCGTGGCGCAGAGGCTGGACTGGGGGCCCGCAGGCTCCTCCCAGGAGGAGCCTCAGGGTTTGGGAGGTGGCTAACGTGCCTGCTTCGTGTCACCAGCAAGTGATGCCACCCGTGGAAAATCAGCTGGAATCCTGAGCCGGGTCAGCCGTGGGTGATGCGGTAAAGGCTGCTTGCTAGCAGAGGGGACGCCAGACGGACGGTGAAGCAAGCAACAGGCTGCTGAGCTTCCGGCCTGTGTTTACCGTGCTTTCCGTGTCTCCCTGCATCTCAGGGTCACCCGGAGGAATTCGTGTGGAGTTTAGAGGCCGACGGCCTCTCGGTTCCTCATCAGCCTGGCAAGCCCCCCAGCCCTCTGCGGCCAGACCTCTGCGAGCGTCTTTCCCTTGTTCTAGCAAAACCCTCCCCACCCTCGCCTGCGGCGGGCTTTTGTTTTTTTAATTGATGGCAGTGAGGATACCTTACAGCCTCCTGCGGCCCTTCCTTAGGGCTTCTGCCCTTAGACCACGGCAAGGGGCGGCCCCCCAACCCCCACCCCCGACACCCCCGCGCTGTCCTGGGTCCTGAACTACAGAGGGTCCCTCTGGCCCTGACACTCCCTCTGGCCACGCCCTCTACGGGGTGGAGTCAGCAGGGCCAAGGGGACACGCCCATTGGCTCCACCCCGTGCTCTGGAATCCCAGGACCCCGAATGCCCTGCCCCAGCAGCCCCTGACCCGCTTGTAGTTTCTGCACCGGCTCTCCCCGGAGTTCAGCATCCCAGGACTCACAGAGAGGCCAACGGGCAGCTGTTGGCATGGAGGTTACGGACAGAGCCCGGATGTGAGGTCTGAGTGTCCCCCTGTGCACATCCAAGGCCCCTTGGGGCATGGGATGGACCCAGCATTGGGAAGAAAAGGGTCAGGCTGGCGGTCAGAGACTGGGAATCGGCTCTCCCCGCACTGTCGCTTTCTTCGCAGGACTCCCCTGAGTCTGGGAATTCTAAAGTTGAGCCTGGACGTGTGTGGCACGTGACAGTGACTTTGCGTGTGTGTGCGCGTGCCTGAGGACGTGTGTGGTTGTGTGTATGTTGTGGGGGTGTGTGTGGTCCATGACTCCGTGTGTGTGTGCGTGGGGATGTAGGCGGAGCAGAGTCAGTGTGTGTGCACGTGTGTTTGCGTGTACGTGCATGCATTAGTTTTAAGAATACTAGAAGCTGTCCTTCAGAAGTCTGCAGTAGTAAAAATTGTATGGTGTCCCTCACTGTATAATTCAAACTGAAAATAATCTTCAATCACCAGAAATGTATTCCCCCCAGATTCTGATTCCCCCCCCCATACTGATTATGCCCTCATTGTACTGATGAGGAAACTAGCTTAGAAATGTTAAGTGACTCAGCCCAGGGCATGGAGCTCGCGAGCCCAGGGCCAGGACGCAGTCCAAGGGGAGCGGCTCCAGAGGCCTGGAGCCCTGCTCACGACCGCGCGTGGCCTCTTGGCCGGGGGGTGGGGGGGCGGGGGTGGGGTGGGGGTGGGGGGAAGAGATTCTGACGGGCCGGGGCCAGCCTGCAGGCTGCCCAAGCCGCGGACTCTGCAAGTCGGGTGGAGAGTACCTGACGGCAGACGAGGGTAAAGCGCTGCTCAGAAATCAGATAGGTTCCTAGATCTTCGATGAGTAAGGAGGCTCAGTGCTCATCCTCGATCCCTTTGCTGGTGGCTAAAAGGGAGCAAGGCCCACGAGCGCGCTTCTGGGAGCGGCCTGCCAAAACCTGGAGCAGGGCTGCTCAGGACTGGCTCTGCAGCAGGAGCAGAGGGGTGCAATGTCGCCACCTGGTGGACATCCTTGGTAGTGGCAGTAGGAGGCCTAGCAGCCTGGGTATGGAGGCGGCAGGACGAGGTCCTAGTGGATGATCGTTTTCACATGGCTTAAAAAGCATTGCTTCATAGATTTTATCCACATTGGGGTCTATCCTACGATGGTAAATACGGTCTCCGTTACTCCATCTTAGCTGCATTGATTAATTTTTTTGAGGTTAGTTTTCTCTTCAATGATTTGGAAGCTATTATGGTCTTCCAATTAAAATTCCCTCTAAGTTTTAATAAGTCATCTCTAAGTTCATCACTATATATATAATTGGACCAGTATTGCTATAACAGTCTCAAAACCGGGATAATCTATTAGATCTTGTTTCTCAATCATGATACATTTAGCATATTTTACCTCTCTGCTGTTCCCCATTGTGTGCGTGTGTGCGCGTGCGCGGGCTACAGTTACTGCTTTATAGACAGTTGCTTTCAGTTTGTTGCATTCACAATGAAAATATAGGTATAAACATCTTGGATTTAATTGCTCGCTACCGCTATTTAATCCCATGTCTTTCCCATTTTTGAGTTATTTACTTCTTTCCCAATCAAATGGACTCATGATTGGCTAATTTTTTTCCAGCGGTAGACTTGGAACCCATACCAGTCTATACGCAGCTTTATGTTCTCCTCAGCAACACCTCTCAGCCTCAACACCCAACAACACTCTCCGTATCTAGGGCCCCAAGGCTTGTTTTAAAATGCGGCATTGTTTCTCATGTCCCCCCGCCCCCCTCCCGCCCCAAGAAGGAAGCAAGAATCTTCCTTGATTTAACGTGCTGCCTTTTTAGGACTGGCTAGTCTTGTCTGGTGAATGGATATTAAGAGAGATTTCCTTAAACTTCCTCCTGCTTCGTGCCATAACTCGACTTCATTGAGAAGCATGTTTTTCCCGTTTCTAAGACGGGCTTCCGCTTTGAACTGCTAAACCATCACGGCACACTTTTTCTCCATACTTATTCCTGGAAAACTGAGCTCTCTGCCGGAGTAAAGACGGTTCCCGTCAGAGAAGTGTGGCTCCCTGTCCCAAGGTCAAAATGTAGAAGAAAGGGAAGATTCCTGTTTCCGAGGGTTCCATTTTGTCAGGTTAGAGATCTAGTCATCCGTGTGGCTGCGGTGGAATCTGCAGTATCTTGCCTCACAGTTTCCTTTTTCTGGCTTAGCAGGGGAGCCGCATTAGCTGAGGTCACGGCGCTATGGCCCTTGTCAGGATCCCGGTGCTGAGGCAGCCCCTTGCCCCCGCCCCCTCTCCTTGTCATTTTGATCGTGCAAACTGGGTGCCAGCTGTGTGAACCCTGCTCCTGGCCGCCACGATTGCCCCCACCCCCTCCCCACGCGACGTGTCCCCAGTTCCTCGGCGTCCCTCACTGCAACCAGCTAGCTCCAGGAAGGGTGCGAGCTGGCTTCCGCTGTCGTCCTTCCTCCTTCCTGTCCAGGCGGGCCCTCCTTTTGCGCTAGTCGGCCCGAAACCTTCTCTCCCGCGCTGCATAGGCTGAAGGAATGCCTCAGCGTTTGCAGCCGCTAGAGGGCGCTCTTCTCCTCTCTTTGGGCCCCTTCAGCGCTTCCAGTGGAAATTTCCGAGGTGGGAAGGGCTTGGGGGTTCTCTGTATCTAGGGGCTCCCGATCCAGCCGATTCAACTAACTGTGGGTTGAAAATATTCGGGAAAAAACGGAAAGTTTCGAAAAGCGACAATTGAACTTGCCACACACCGGCAACCGCTTCCATAGCATTCACGTTGCCTTGCATGCCGCGCGTCACCTAGAGATGATTTAAAGTACACAGGAGGACACAGCGAAAGAGAATGTGACAATGACTGTATGGGTATGTTTATGCATAAGTGGAAAATTGTGCTCTAGACTGGAATTCGACACAACATTGTAAAAACGACAACAACGTGGAAGAAAAATACGTTTGTATGTAAAAAATAAAGTCCTATGTCATTTTGTATAAGAGACATCAGCATCCATGGATTTTGGCATCTGTGGGGAGTCCTGGAACCAGTGCCCCATGCTTACCAAGGCATGACTGGAAGCCCAGGCTCCTGATCCCAGCCTGTCATGTCCCCACGTGGTGTGAATCCTGCCTGTCCCACACTCCCCTGGTCACTCTCCTCCCGCCCTGCCAGACTGCCCTCTTCTTCTGGAACAGGCCAAGCTGAATGCACGTCATGCCTGACCTCTAGGAATATCCGTTACTTTGTGAGCATGGCTCTGCTTCAGGAAGACGGGCTGCATTGTCACTAGAGAAGACGGGATGGAGGTTCCTTAAAAACCTACAAATGGACTTACCTGATGATCCAGCCTTCCCACGCCTGGGGATATGTCAAGAGAAAACTCTAACTCAAAAAGTCCCATGCACCTCAATGCTCACAGCAGCCCTATTTGTATTAGCCAGGACGTGGGACTAACCCCAACATCTAACGACTGGTGACTGGATAAAGAAGTCGTTGTCTTTTTAGCCGCGGAATACTACACAGCCGTGAAAAAGGATGGAACCATGCCATTTGCGGCAACATGGTTGGACACAGAGATAGTCATTCTGAGTGAAGTAAGCCAGAAGAGAGAAAAATGCCGCATGACACAACTTCCATGTGAAATCTAAGAGAAAAAGACAGAAATGATCTTAACTGCAAAAGACAAATAGAGCCACAGACATAGAGAAACAAACTTATGGTTACCAGGGAGGGACGGCGGTGGGAAGGGGTAAATATGGGAATCGGAAAATTGCCCGTCTTGGGGAGTGGTGGACATGTTAGCTCTCTTGATTGTGGCGATGGCTTTCTGGGTGTAGACATGTATGAAAATTGATCAAATACTACACGTGAGATGTGTCTAATTGACGGAACAGAACTCGTAGCCCTGTAAAGGTGTTTTTAAACAAAGAGATGGGCTGCATTGTGTCCTATGTTTCTATGTGTCTTCAGGGAGGTCTCAGGGGGGCGGTGCTGGCCTTCCTGCCAACACGATGACATGCAGCCCGAACAATCCCCCAGTCGATGGGAAGAAGAGACGAGCCATGGTCACATCTGGACCCCAAGCTTACACGTGGTGCATGGGTGCCATTTATCGCCAATCCAGCGAGGTTCCGGCCAGAGCTAGAGGCCGGGGCAGCGAACCGGGAGCGGCACTAAGGAGCATCGTGGCGCAGAGGCTGGACTGGGGGCCCGCAGGCTCCTCCCAGGAGGAGCCTCAGGGTTTAGGAGGTGGCTAACGTGCCTGCTTCGTGTCACCAGCAAGTGATGCCACCCGTGGAAAATCAGCTGGAATCCTGAGCCTGGTCAGCCGTGGGTGATGCGGTAAAGGCTGCTTGCTAGCAGAGGGGACGCCAGACGGACGGTGAAGCAAGCAACAGGCTGCTGAGCTTCCGGCCTGTGTTTACCGTGCTTTCCGTGTCTCCCTGCATCTCAGGGTCACCCGGAGGAATTCGTGTGGAGTTTAGAGGCCGACGGCCTCTCGGTTCCTCATCAGCCTGGCAAGCCCCCCAGCCCTCTGCGGCCAGACCTCTGCGAGCGTCTTTCCCTTGTTCTAGCAAAACCCTCCCCACCCTCGCCTGCGGCGGGCTTTTGTTTTTTTAATTGATGGCAGTGAGGATACCTTACAGCCTCCTCCGGCCCTTCCTTAGGGCTTCTGCCCTTAGACCACGGCAAGGGGCGGCCCCCCAACCCCCACCCCCGACACCCCCGCGCTGTCCTGGGTCCTGAACTACAGAGGGTCCCTCTGGCCCTGACACTCCCTCTGGCCACGCCCTCTACGGGGTGGAGTCAGCAGGGCCAAGGGGACACGCCCATTGGCTCCACCCCGTGCTCTGGAATCCCAGGACCCCGAATGCCCTGCCCCAGCAGCCCCTGACCCGCTTGTAGTTTCTGCACCGGCTCTCCCCGGAGTTCAGCATCCCAGGACTCACAGAGAGGCCAACGGGCAGCTGTTGGCATGGAGGTTACGGACAGAGCCCGGATGTGAGGTCTGAGTGTCCCCCTGTGCACATCCAAGGCCCCTTGGGGCATGGGATGGACCCAGCATTGGGAAGAAAAGGGTCAGGCTGGCGGTCAGAGACTGGGAATCGGCTCTCCCCGCACTGTCGCTTTCTTCGCAGGACTCCCCTGAGTCTGGGAATTCTAAAGTTGAGCCTGGACGTGTGTGGCACGTGACAGTGACTTTGCGTGTGTGTGCGCGTGCCTGAGGACGTGTGTGGTTGTGTGTATGTTGTGGGGGTGTGTGTGGTCCATGACTCCGTGTGTGTGTGCGTGGGGATGTAGGCGGAGCAGAGTCAGTGTGTGTGCACGTGTGTTTGCGTGTACGTGCATGCATTAGTTTTAAGAATACTAGAAGCTGTCCTTCAGAAGTCTGCAGTAGTAAAAATTGTATGGTGTCCCTCACTGTATAATTCAAACTGAAAATAATCTTCAATCACCAGAAATGTATTCCCCCCAGATTCTGATTCCCCCCCCCATACTGATTATGCCCTCATTGTACTGATGAGGAAACTAGCTTAGAAATGTTAAGTGACTCAGCCCAGGGCATGGAGCTCGCGAGCCCAGGGCCAGGACGCAGTCCAAGGGGAGCGGCTCCAGAGGCCTGGAGCCCTGCTCACGACCGCGCGTGGCCTCTTGGCCGGGGGGTGGGGGGGCGGGGGTGGGGTGGGGGTGGGGGGAAGAGATTCTGACGGGCCGGGGCCAGCGTGCAGGCTGCCCAAGCCGCGGACTCTGCAAGTCGGGTGGAGAGTACCTGACGGCAGACGAGGGTAAAGGGCTGCTCAGAAATCAGATAGGTTCCTAGATCTTCGATGAGTAAGGAGGCTCAGTGCTCATCCTCGATCCCTTTGCTGGTGGCTAAAAGGGAGCAAGGCCCACGAGCGCGCTTCTGGGAGCGGCCTGCCAAAACCTGGAGCAGGGCTGCTCAGGACTGGCTCTGCAGCAGGAGCAGAGGGGTGCAATGTCGCCACCTGGTGGACATCCTTGGTAGTGGCAGTAGGAGGCCTAGCAGCCTGGGTATGGAGGCGGCAGGACGAGGTCCTAGTGGATGATCGTTTTCACATGGCTTAAAAAGCATTGCTTCATAGATTTTATCCACATTGGGGTCTATCCTACGATGGTAAATACGGTCTCCGTTACTCCATCTTAGCTGCATTGATTAATTTTTTTGAGGTTAGTTTTCTCTTCAATGATTTGGAAGCTATTATGGTCTTCCAATTAAAATTCCCTCTAAGTTTTAATAAGTCATCTCTAAGTTCATCACTATATATATAATTGGACCAGTATTGCTATAACAGTCTCAAAACCGGGATAATCTATTAGATCTTGTTTCTCAATCATGATACATTTAGCATATTTTACCTCTCTGCTGTTCCCCATTGTGTGCGTGTGTGCGCGTGCGCGGGCTACAGTTACTGCTTTATAGACAGTTGCTTTCAGTTTGTTGCATTCACAATGAAAATATAGGTATAAACATCTTGGATTTAATTGCTCGCTACCGCTATTTAATCCCATGTCTTTCCCATTTTTGAGTTATTTACTTCTTTCCCAATCAAATGGACTCATGATTGGCTAATTTTTTTCCAGCGGTAGACTTGGAACCCATACCAGTCTATACGCAGCTTTATGTTCTCCTCAGCAACACCTCTCAGCCTCAACACCCAACAACACTCTCCGTATCTAGGGCCCCAAGGCTTGTTTTAAAATGCGGCATTGTTTCTCATGTCCCCCCGCCCCCCTCCCGCCCCAAGAAGGAAGCAAGAATCTTCCTTGATTTAACGTGCTGCCTTTTTAGGACTGGCTAGTCTTGTCTGGTGAATGGATATTAAGAGAGATTTCCTTAAACTTCCTCCTGCTTCGTGCCATAACTCGACTTCATTGAGAAGCATGTTTTTCCCGTTTCTAAGACGGGCTTCCGCTTTGAACTGCTAAACCATCACGGCACACTTTTTCTCCATACTTATTCCTGGAAAACTGAGCTCTCTGCCGGAGTAAAGACGGTTCCCGTCAGAGAAGTGTGGCTCCCTGTCCCAAGGTCAAAATGTAGAAGAAAGGGAAGATTCCTGTTTCCGAGGGTTCCATTTTGTCAGGTTAGAGATCTAGTCATCCGTGTGGCTGCGATGGAATCTGCAGTATCTTGCCTCACAGTTTCCTTTTTCTGGGTTAGCAGGGGAGCCGCATTAGCTGAGGTCACGGCGCTATGGCCCTTGTCAGGATCCCGGTGCTGAGGCAGCCCCTTGCCCCCGCCCCCTCTCCTTGTCATTTTGATCGTGCAAACTGGGTGCCAGCTGTGTGAACCCTGCTCCTGGCCGCCACGATTGCCCCCACCCCCTCCCCACGCGACGTGTCCCCAGTTCCTCGGCGTCCCTCACTGCAACCAGCTAGCTCCAGGAAGGGTGCGAGCTGGCTTCCGCTGTCGTCCTTCCTCCTTCCTGTCCAGGCGGGCCCTCCTTTTGCGCTAGTCGGCCCGAAACCTTCTCTCCCGCGCTGCATAGGCTGAAGGAATGCCTCAGCGTTTGCAGCCGCTAGAGGGCGCTCTTCTCCTCTCTTTGGGCCCCTTCAGCGCTTCCAGTGGAAATTTCCGAGGTGGGAAGGGCTTGGGGGTTCTCTGTATCTAGGGGCTCCCGATCCAGCCGATTCAACTAACTGTGGGTTGAAAATATTCGGGAAAAAACGGAAAGTTTCGAAAAGCGACAATTGAACTTGCCACACACCGGCAACCGCTTCCATAGCATTCACGTTGCCTTGCATGCCGCGCGTCACCTAGAGATGATTTAAAGTACACAGGAGGACACAGCGAAAGAGAATGTGACAATGACTGTATGGGTATGTTTATGCATAAGTGGAAAATTGTGCTCTAGACTGGAATTCGACACAACATTGTAAAAACGACAACAACGTGGAAGAAAAATACGTTTGTATGTAAAAAATAAAGTCCTATGTCATTTTGTATAAGAGACATCAGCATCCATGGATTTTGGCATCTGTGGGGAGTCCTGGAACCAGTGCCCCATGCTTACCAAGGCATGACTGGAAGCCCAGGCTCCTGATCCCAGCCTGTCATGTCCCCACGTGGTGTGAATCCTGCCTGTCCCACACTCCCCTGGTCACTCTCCTCCCGCCCTGCCAGACTGCCCTCTTCTTCTGGAACAGGCCAAGCTGAATGCACGTCATGTCTGACCTCTAGGAATATCCGTTACTTTGTGAGCATGGCTCTGCTTCAGGAAGACGGGCTGCATTGTCACTAGAGAAGACGGGATGGAGGTTCCTTAAAAACCTACAAATGGACTTACCTGATGATCCAGCCTTCCCACGCCTGGGGATATGTCAAGAGAAAACTCTAACTCAAAAAGTCCCATGCACCTCAATGCTCACAGCAGCCCTATTTGTATTAGCCAGGACGTGGGACTAACCCCAACATCTAACGACTGGTGACTGGATAAAGAAGTCGTTGTCTTTTTATGCCGCGGAATACTACACAGCCGTGAAAAAGGATGGAACCATGCCATTTGCGGCAACATGGTTGGACACAGAGATAGTCATTCTGAGTGAAGTAAGCCAGAAGAGAGAAAAATGCCGCATGACACAACTTCCATGTGAAATCTAAGAAAAAAAGACAGAAATGATCTTAACTGCAAAAGACAAATAGAGCCACAGACATAGAGAAACAAACTTATGGTTACCAGGGAGGGACGGCGGTGGGAAGGGGTAAATATGGGAATCGGAAAATTGCCCGTCTTGGGGAGTGGTGGACATGTTAGCTCTCTTGATTGTGGCGATGGCTTTCTGGGTGTAGACATGTATGAAAATTGATCAAATACTACACGTGAGATGTGTCTAATTGACGGAACAGAACTCGTAGCCCTGTAAAGGTGTTTTTAAACAAAGAGATGGGCTGCATTGTGTCCTATGTTTCTATGTGTCTTCAGGGAGGTCTCAGGGGGGCGGTGCTGGCCTTCCTGCCAACACGATGACATGCAGCCCGAACAATCCCCCAGTCGATGGGAAGAAGAGACGAGCCATGGTCACATCTGGACCCCAAGCTTACACGTGGTGCATGGGTGCCATTTATCGCCAATCCAGCGAGGTTCCGGCCAGAGCTAGAGGCCGGGGCAGCGAACCGGGAGCGGCACTAAGGAGCATCGTGGCGCAGAGGCTGGACTGGGGGCCCGCAGGCTCCTCCCAGGAGGAGCCTCAGGGTTTGGGAGGTGGCTAACGTGCCTGCTTCGTGTCACCAGCAAGTGATGCCACCCGTGGAAAATCAGCTGGAATCCTGAGCCGGGTCAGCCGTGGGTGATGCGGTAAAGGCTGCTTGCTAGCAGAGGGGACGCCAGACGGACGGTGAAGCAAGCAACAGGCTGCTGAGCTTCCGGCCTGTGTTTACCGTGCTTTCCGTGTCTCCCTGCATCTCAGGGTCACCCGGAGGAATTCGTGTGGAGTTTAGAGGCCGACGGCCTCTCGGTTCCTCATCAGCCTGGCAAGCCCCCCAGCCCTCTGCGGCCAGACCTCTGCGAGCGTCTTTCCCTTGTTCTAGCAAAACCCTCCCCACCCTCGCCTGCGGCGGGCTTTTGTTTTTTTAATTGATGGCAGTGAGGATACCTTACAGCCTCCTGCGGCCCTTCCTTAGGGCTTCTGCCCTTAGACCACGGCAAGGGGCGGCCCCCCAACCCCCACCCCCGACACCCCCGCGCTGTCCTGGGTCCTGAACTACAGAGGGTCCCTCTGGCCCTGACACTCCCTCTGGCCACGCCCTCTACGGGGTGGAGTCAGCAGGGCCAAGGGGACACGCCCATTGGCTCCACCCCGTGCTCTGGAATCCCAGGACCCCGAATGCCCTGCCCCAGCAGCCCCTGACCCGCTTGTAGTTTCTGCACCGGCTCTCCCCGGAGTTCAGCATCCCAGGACTCACAGAGAGGCCAACGGGCAGCTGTTGGCATGGAGGTTACGGACAGAGCCCGGATGTGAGGTCTGAGTGTCCCCCTGTGCACATCCAAGGCCCCTTGGGGCATGGGATGGACCCAGCATTGGGAAGAAAAGGGTCAGGCTGGCGGTCAGAGACTGGGAATCGGCTCTCCCCGCACTGTCGCTTTCTTCGCAGGACTCCCCTGAGTCTGGGAATTCTAAAGTTGAGCCTGGACGTGTGTGGCACGTGACAGTGACTTTGCGTGTGTGTGCGCGTGCCTGAGGACGTGTGTGGTTGTGTGTATGTTGTGGGGGTGTGTGTGGTCCATGACTCCGTGTGTGTGTGCGTGGGGATGTAGGCGGAGCAGAGTCAGTGTGTGTGCACGTGTGTTTGCGTGTACGTGCATGCATTAGTTTTAAGAATACAAGAAGCTGTCTTTCAGAAGTCTGCAGTAGTAAAAATTGTATGGTGTCCCTCACTGTATAATTCAAACTGAAAATAATCTTCAATCACCAGAAATGTATTCCCCCCAGATTCTGATTCCCCCCCCCCATACCGATTATGCCCTCATTGTACTGATGAGGAAACTAGCTTAGAAATGTTAAGTGACTCAGCCCAGGGCATGGAGCTCGCGAGCCCAGGGCCAGGACGCAGTCCAAGCGGCGCGGCTCCAGAGGCCTGGAGCCCTGCTCACGACCGCGCGTGGCCTCTTGGCCGGGGGGTGGGGGGGCGGGGGTGGGGTGGGGGTGGGGGGAAGAGATTCTGACGGGCCGGGGCCAGCGTGCAGGCTGCCCAAGCCGCGGACTCTGCAAGTCGGGTGGAGAGTACCTGACGGCAGACGAGGGTAAAGGGCTGCTCAGAAATCAGATAGGTTCCTAGATCTTCGATGAGTAAGGAGGCTCAGTGCTCATCCTCGATCCCTTTGCTGGTGGCTAAAAGGGAGCAAGGCCCACGAGCGCGCTTCTGGGAGCGGCCTGCCAAAACCTGGAGCAGGGCTGCTCAGGACTGGCTCTGCAGCAGGAGCAGAGGGGTGCAATGTCGCCACCTGGTGGACATCCTTGGTAGTGGCAGTAGGAGGCCTAGCAGCCTGGGTATGGAGGCGGCAGGACGAGGTCCTAGTGGATGATCGTTTTCACATGGCTTAAAAAGCATTGCTTCATAGATTTTATCCACATTGGGGTCTATCCTACGATGGTAAATACGGTCTCCGTTACTCCATCTTAGCTGCATTGATTAATTTTTTTGAGGTTAGTTTTCTCTTCAATGATTTGGAAGCTATTATGGTCTTCCAATTAAAATTCCCTCTAAGTTTTAATAAGTCATCTCTAAGTTCATCACTATATATATAATTGGACCAGTATTGCTATAACAGTCTCAAAACCGGGATAATCTATTAGATCTTGTTTCTCAATCATGATACATTTAGCATATTTTACCTCTCTGCTGTTCCCCATTGTGTGCGTGCGTGCGCGTGCGCGGGCTACAGTTACTGCTTTATAGACAGTTGCTTTCAGTTTGTTGCATTCACAATGAAAATATAGGTATAAACATCTTGGATTTAATTGCTCGCTACCGCTATTTAATCCCATGTCTTTCCCATTTTTGAGTTATTTACTTCTTTCCCAATCAAATGGACTCATGATTGGCTAATTTTTTTCCAGCGGTAGACTTGGAACCCATACCAGTCTATACGCAGCTTTATGTTCTCCTCAGCAACACCTCTCAGCCTCAACACCCAACAACACTCTCCGTATCTATGGCCCCAAGGCTTGTTTTAAAATGCGGCATTGTTTCTCATGTCCCCCCGCCCCCCTCCCGCCCCAAGAAGGAAGCAAGAATCTTCCTTGATTTAACGTGCTGCCTTTTTAGGACTGGCTAGTCTTGTCTGGTGAATGGATATTAAGAGAGATTTCCTTAAACTTCCTCCTGCTTCGTGCCATAACTCGACTTCATTGAGAAGCATGTTTTTCCCGTTTCTAAGACGGGCTTCCGCTTTGAACTGCTAAACCATCACGGCACACTTTTTCTCCATACTTATTCCTGGAAAACTGAGCTCTCTGCCGGAGTAAAGACGGTTCCCGTCAGAGAAGTGTGGCTCCCTGTCCCAAGGTCAAAATGTAGAAGAAAGGGAAGATTCCTGTTTCCGAGGGTTCCATTTTGTCAGGTTAGAGATCTAGTCATCCGTGTGGCTGCGGTGGAATCTGCAGTATCTTGCCTCACAGTTTCCTTTTTCTGGCTTAGCAGGGGAGCCGCATTAGCTGAGGTCACGGCGCTATGGCCCTTGTCAGGATCCCGGTGCTGAGGCAGCCCCTTGCCCCCGCCCCCTCTCCTTGTCATTTTGATCGTGCAAACTGGGTGCCAGCTGTGTGAACCCTGCTCCTGGCCGCCACGATTGCCCCCACCCCCTCCCCACGCGACGTGTCCCCAGTTCCTCGGCGTCCCTCACTGCAACCAGCTAGCTCCAGGAAGGGTGCGAGCTGGCTTCCGCTGTCGTCCTTCCTCCTTCCTGTCCAGGCGGGCCCTCCTTTTGCGCTAGTCGGCCCGAAACCTTCTCTCCCGCGCTGCATAGGCTGAAGGAATGCCTCAGCGTTTGCAGCCGCTAGAGGGCGCTCTTCTCCTCTCTTTGGGCCCCTTCAGCGCTTCCAGTGGAAATTTCCGAGGTGGGAAGGGCTTGGGGGTTCTCTGTATCTAGGGGCTCCCGATCCAGCCGATTCAACTAACTGTGGGTTGAAAATATTCGGGAAAAAACGGAAAGTTTCGAAAAGCGACAATTGAACTTGCCACACACCGGCAACCGCTTCCATAGCATTCACGTTGCCTTGCATGCCGCGCGTCACCTAGAGATGATTTAAAGTACACAGGAGGACACAGCGAAAGAGAATGTGACAATGACTGTATGGGTATGTTTATGCATAAGTGGAAAATTGTGCTCTAGACTGGAATTCGACACAACATTGTAAAAACGACAACAACGTGGAAGAAAAATACGTTTGTATGTAAAAAATAAAGTCCTATGTCATTTTGTATAAGAGACATCAGCATCCATGGATTTTGGCATCTGTGGGGAGTCCTGGAACCAGTGCCCCATGCTTACCAAGGCATGACTGGAAGCCCAGGCTCCTGATCCCAGCCTGTCATGTCCCCACGTGGTGTGAATCCTGCCTGTCCCACACTCCCCTGGTCACTCTCCTCCCGCCCTGCCAGACTGCCCTCTTCTTCTGGAACAGGCCAAGCTGAATGCACGTCATGCCTGACCTCTAGGAATATCCGTTACTTTGTGAGCATGGCTCTGCTTCAGGAAGACGGGCTGCATTGTCACTAGAGAAGACGGGATGGAGGTTCCTTAAAAACCTACAAATGGACTTACCTGATGATCCAGCCTTCCCACGCCTGGGGATATGTCAAGAGAAAACTCTAACTCAAAAAGTCCCATGCACCTCAATGCTCACAGCAGCCCTATTTGTATTAGCCAGGACGTGGGACTAACCCCAACATCTAACGACTGGTGACTGGATAAAGAAGTCGTTGTCTTTTTATGCCGCGGAATACTACACAGCCGTGAAAAAGGATGGAACCATGCCATTTGCGGCAACATGGTTGGACACAGAGATAGTCATTCTGAGTGAAGTAAGCCAGAAGAGAGAAAAATGCCGCATGACACAACTTCCATGTGAAATCTAAGAAAAAAAGACAGAAATGATCTTAACTGCAAAAGACAAATAGAGCCACAGACATAGAGAAACAAACTTATGGTTACCAGGGAGGGACGGCGGTGGGAAGGGGTAAATATGGGAATCGGAAAATTGCCCGTCTTGGGGAGTGGTGGACATGTTAGCTCTCTTGATTGTGGCGATGGCTTTCTGGGTGTAGACATGTATGAAAATTGATCAAATACTACACGTGAGATGTGTCTAATTGACGGAACAGAACTCGTAGCCCTGTAAAGGTGTTTTTAAACAAAGAGATGGGCTGCATTGTGTCCTATGTTTCTATGTGTCTTCAGGGAGGTCTCAGGGGGGCGGTGCTGGCCTTCCTGCCAACACGATGACATGCAGCCCGAACAATCCCCCAGTCGATGGGAAGAAGAGACGAGCCATGGTCACATCTGGACCCCAAGCTTACACGTGGTGCATGGGTGCCATTTATCGCCAATCCAGCGAGGTTCCGGCCAGAGCTAGAGGCCGGGGCAGCGAACCGGGAGCGGCACTAAGGAGCATCGTGGCGCAGAGGCTGGACTGGGGGCCCGCAGGCTCCTCCCAGGAGGAGCCTCAGGGTTTGGGAGGTGGCTAACGTGCCTGCTTCGTGTCACCAGCAAGTGATGCCACCCGTGGAAAATCAGCTGGAATCCTGAGCCGGGTCAGCCGTGGGTGATGCGGTAAAGGCTGCTTGCTAGCAGAGGGGACGCCAGACGGACGGTGAAGCAAGCAACAGGCTGCTGAGCTTCCGGCCTGTGTTTACCGTGCTTTCCGTGTCTCCCTGCATCTCAGGGTCACCCGGAGGAATTCGTGTGGAGTTTAGAGGCCGACGGCCTCTCGGTTCCTCATCAGCCTGGCAAGCCCCCCAGCCCTCTGCGGCCAGACCTCTGCGAGCGTCTTTCCCTTGTTCTAGCAAAACCCTCCCCACCCTCGCCTGCGGCGGGCTTTTGTTTTTTTAATTGATGGCAGTGAGGATACCTTACAGCCTCCTGCGGCCCTTCCTTAGGGCTTCTGCCCTTAGACCACGGCAAGGGGCGGCCCCCCAACCCCCACCCCCGACACCCCCGCGCTGTCCTGGGTCCTGAACTACAGAGGGTCCCTCTGGCCCTGACACTCCCTCTGGCCACGCCCTCTACGGGGTGGAGTCAGCAGGGCCAAGGGGACACGCCCATTGGCTCCACCCCGTGCTCTGGAATCCCAGGACCCCGAATGCCCTGCCCCAGCAGCCCCTGACCCGCTTGTAGTTTCTGCACCGGCTCTCCCCGGAGTTCAGCATCCCAGGACTCACAGAGAGGCCAACGGGCAGCTGTTGGCATGGAGGTTACGGACAGAGCCCGGATGTGAGGTCTGAGTGTCCCCCTGTGCACATCCAAGGCCCCTTGGGGCATGGGATGGACCCAGCATTGGGAAGAAAAGGGTCAGGCTGGCGGTCAGAGACTGGGAATCGGCTCTCCCCGCACTGTCGCTTTCTTCGCAGGACTCCCCTGAGTCTGGGAATTCTAAAGTTGAGCCTGGACGTGTGTGGCACGTGACAGTGACTTTGCGTGTGTGTGCGCGTGCCTGAGGACGTGTGTGGTTGTGTGTATGTTGTGGGGGTGTGTGTGGTCCATGACTCCGTGTGTGTGTGCGTGGGGATGTAGGCGGAGCAGAGTCAGTGTGTGTGCACGTGTGTTTGCGTGTACGTGCATGCATTAGTTTTAAGAATACTAGAAGCTGTCCTTCAGAAGTCTGCAGTAGTAAAAATTGTATGGTGTCCCTCACTGTATAATTCAAACTGAAAATAATCTTCAATCACCAGAAATGTATTCCCCCCAGATTCTGATTCCCCCCCCCATACTGATTATGCCCTCATTGTACTGATGAGGAAACTAGCTTAGAAATGTTAAGTGACTCAGCCCAGGGCATGGAGCTCGCGAGCCCAGGGCCAGGACGCAGTCCAAGGGGAGCGGCTCCAGAGGCCTGGAGCCCTGCTCACGACCGCGCGTGGCCTCTTGGCCGGGGGGTGGGGGGGCGGGGGTGGGGTGGGGGTGGGGGGAAGAGATTCTGACGGGCCGGGGCCAGCGTGCAGGCTGCCCAAGCCGCGGACTCTGCAAGTCGGGTGGAGAGTACCTGACGGCAGACGAGGGTAAAGGGCTGCTCAGAAATCAGATAGGTTCCTAGATCTTCGATGAGTAAGGAGGCTCAGTGCTCATCCTCGATCCCTTTGCTGGTGGCTAAAAGGGAGCAAGGCCCACGAGCGCGCTTCTGGGAGCGGCCTGCCAAAACCTGGAGCAGGGCTGCTCAGGACTGGCTCTGCAGCAGGAGCAGAGGGGTGCAATGTCGCCACCTGGTGGACATCCTTGGTAGTGGCAGTAGGAGGCCTAGCAGCCTGGGTATGGAGGCGGCAGGACGAGGTCCTAGTGGATGATCGTTTTCACATGGCTTAAAAAGCATTGCTTCATAGATTTTATCCACATTGGGGTCTATCCTACGATGGTAAATACGGTCTCCGTTACTCCATCTTAGCTGCATTGATTAATTTTTTTGAGGTTAGTTTTCTCTTCAATGATTTGGAAGCTATTATGGTCTTCCAATTAAAATTCCCTCTAAGTTTTAATAAGTCATCTCTAAGTTCATCACTATATATATAATTGGACCAGTATTGCTATAACAGTCTCAAAACCGGGATAATCTATTAGATCTTGTTTCTCAATCATGATACATTTAGCATATTTTACCTCTCTGCTGTTCCCCATTGTGTGCGTGTGTGCGCGTGCGCGGGCTACAGTTACTGCTTTATAGACAGTTGCTTTCAGTTTGTTGCATTCACAATGAAAATATAGGTATAAACATCTTGGATTTAATTGCTCGCTACCGCTATTTAATCCCATGTCTTTCCCATTTTTGAGTTATTTACTTCTTTCCCAATCAAATGGACTCATGATTGGCTAATTTTTTTCCAGCGGTAGACTTGGAACCCATACCAGTCTATACGCAGCTTTATGTTCTCCTCAGCAACACCTCTCAGCCTCAACACCCAACAACACTCTCCGTATCTAGGGCCCCAAGGCTTGTTTTAAAATGCGGCATTGTTTCTCATGTCCCCCCGCCCCCCTCCCGCCCCAAGAAGGAAGCAAGAATCTTCCTTGATTTAACGTGCTGCCTTTTTAGGACTGGCTAGTCTTGTCTGGTGAATGGATATTAAGAGAGATTTCCTTAAACTTCCTCCTGCTTCGTGCCATAACTCGACTTCATTGAGAAGCATGTTTTTCCCGTTTCTAAGACGGGCTTCCGCTTTGAACTGCTAAACCATCACGGCACACTTTTTCTCCATACTTATTCCTGGAAAACTGAGCTCTCTGCCGGAGTAAAGACGGTTCCCGTCAGAGAAGTGTGGCTCCCTGTCCCAAGGTCAAAATGTAGAAGAAAGGGAAGATTCCTGTTTCCGAGGGTTCCATTTTGTCAGGTTAGAGATCTAGTCATCCGTGTGGCTGCGGTGGAATCTGCAGTATCTTGCCTCACAGTTTCCTTTTTCTGGCTTAGCAGGGGAGCCGCATTAGCTGAGGTCACGGCGCTATGGCCCTTGTCAGGATCCCGGTGCTGAGGCAGCCCCTTGCCCCCGCCCCCTCTCCTTGTCATTTTGATCGTGCAAACTGGGTGCCAGCTGTGTGAACCCTGCTCCTGGCCGCCACGATTGCCCCCACCCCCTCCCCACGCGACGTGTCCCCAGTTCCTCGGCGTCCCTCACTGCAACCAGCTAGCTCCAGGAAGGGTGCGAGCTGGCTTCCGCTGTCGTCCTTCCTCCTTCCTGTCCAGGCGGGCCCTCCTTTTGCGCTAGTCGGCCCGAAACCTTCTCTCCCGCGCTGCATAGGCTGAAGGAATGCCTCAGCGTTTGCAGCCGCTAGAGGGCGCTCTTCTCCTCTCTTTGGGCCCCTTCAGCGCTTCCAGTGGAAATTTCCGAGGTGGGAAGGGCTTGGGGGTTCTCTGTATCTAGGGGCTCCCGATCCAGCCGATTCAACTAACTGTGGGTTGAAAATATTCGGGAAAAAACGGAAAGTTTCGAAAAGCGACAATTGAACTTGCCACACACCGGCAACCGCTTCCATAGCATTCACGTTGCCTTGCATGCCGCGCGTCACCTAGAGATGATTTAAAGTACACAGGAGGACACAGCGAAAGAGAATGTGACAATGACTGTATGGGTATGTTTATGCATAAGTGGAAAATTGTGCTCTAGACTGGAATTCGACACAACATTGTAAAAACGACAACAACGTGGAAGAAAAATACGTTTGTATGTAAAAAATAAAGTCCTATGTCATTTTGTATAAGAGACATCAGCATCCATGGATTTTGGCATCTGTGGGGAGTCCTGGAACCAGTGCCCCATGCTTACCAAGGCATGACTGGAAGCCCAGGCTCCTGATCCCAGCCTGTCATGTCCCCACGTGGTGTGAATCCTGCCTGTCCCACACTCCCCTGGTCACTCTCCTCCCGCCCTGCCAGACTGCCCTCTTCTTCTGGAACAGGCCAAGCTGAATGCACGTCATGTCTGACCTCTAGGAATATCCGTTACTTTGTGAGCATGGCTCTGCTTCAGGAAGACGGGCTGCATTGTCACTAGAGAAGACGGGATGGAGGTTCCTTAAAAACCTACAAATGGACTTACCTGATGATCCAGCCTTCCCACGCCTGGGGATATGTCAAGAGAAAACTCTAACTCAAAAAGTCCCATGCACCTCAATGCTCACAGCAGCCCTATTTGTATTAGCCAGGACGTGGGACTAACCCCAACATCTAACGACTGGTGACTGGATAAAGAAGTCGTTGTCTTTTTATGCCGCGGAATACTACACAGCCGTGAAAAAGGATGGAACCATGCCATTTGCGGCAACATGGTTGGACACAGAGATAGTCATTCTGAGTGAAGTAAGCCAGAAGAGAGAAAAATGCCGCATGACACAACTTCCATGTGAAATCTAAGAAAAAAAGACAGAAATGATCTTAACTGCAAAAGACAAATAGAGCCACAGACATAGAGAAACAAACTTATGGTTACCAGGGAGGGACGGCGGTGGGAAGGGGTAAATATGGGAATCGGAAAATTGCCCGTCTTGGGGAGTGGTGGACATGTTAGCTCTCTTGATTGTGGCGATGGCTTTCTGGGTGTAGACATGTATGAAAATTGATCAAATACTACACGTGAGATGTATCTAATTGACGGAACAGAACTCGTAGCCCTGTAAAGGTGTTTTTAAACAAAGAGATGGGCTGCATTGTGTCCTATGTTTCTATGTGTCTTCAGGGAGGTCTCAGGGGGGCGGTGCTGGCCTTCCTGCCAACACGATGACATGCAGCCCGAACAATCCCCCAGTCGATGGGAAGAAGAGACGAGCCATGGTCACATCTGGACCCCAAGCTTACACGTGGTGCATGGGTGCCATTTATCGCCAATCCAGCGAGGTTCCGGCCAGAGCTAGAGGCCGGGGCAGCGAACCGGGAGCGGCACTAAGGAGCATCGTGGCGCAGAGGCTGGACTGGGGGCCCGCAGGCTCCTCCCAGGAGGAGCCTCAGGGTTTGGGAGGTGGCTAACGTGCCTGCTTCGTGTCACCAGCAAGTGATGCCACCCGTGGAAAATCAGCTGGAATCCTGAGCCGGGTCAGCCGTGGGTGATGCGGTAAAGGCTGCTTGCTAGCAGAGGGGACGCCAGACGGACGGTGAAGCAAGCAACAGGCTGCTGAGCTTCCGGCCTGTGTTTACCGTGCTTTCCGTGTCTCCCTGCATCTCAGGGTCACCCGGAGGAATTCGTGTGGAGTTTAGAGGCCGACGGCCTCTCGGTTCCTCATCAGCCTGGCAAGCCCCCCAGCCCTCTGCGGCCAGACCTCTGCGAGCGTCTTTCCCTTGTTCTAGCAAAACCCTCCCCACCCTCGCCTGCGGCGGGCTTTTGTTTTTTTAATTGATGGCAGTGAGGATACCTTACAGCCTCCTGCGGCCCTTCCTTAGGGCTTCTGCCCTTAGACCACGGCAAGGGGCGGCCCCCCAACCCCCACCCCCGACACCCCCGCGCTGTCCTGGGTCCTGAACTACAGAGGGTCCCTCTGGCCCTGACACTCCCTCTGGCCACGCCCTCTACGGGGTGGAGTCAGCAGGGCCAAGGGGACACGCCCATTGGCTCCACCCCGTGCTCTGGAATCCCAGGACCCCGAATGCCCTGCCCCAGCAGCCCCTGACCCGCTTGTAGTTTCTGCACCGGCTCTCCCCGGAGTTCAGCATCCCAGGACTCACAGAGAGGCCAACGGGCAGCTGTTGGCATGGAGGTTACGGACAGAGCCCGGATGTGAGGTCTGAGTGTCCCCCTGTGCACATCCAAGGCCCCTTGGGGCATGGGATGGACCCAGCATTGGGAAGAAAAGGGTCAGGCTGGCGGTCAGAGACTGGGAATCGGCTCTCCCCGCACTGTCGCTTTCTTCGCAGGACTCCCCTGAGTCTGGGAATTCTAAAGTTGAGCCTGGACGTGTGTGGCACGTGACAGTGACTTTGCGTGTGTGTGCGCGTGCCTGAGGACGTGTGTGGTTGTGTGTATGTTGTGGGGGTGTGTGTGGTCCATGACTCCGTGTGTGTGTGCGTGGGGATGTAGGCGGAGCAGAGTCAGTGTGTGTGCACGTGTGTTTGCGTGTACGTGCATGCATTAGTTTTAAGAATACAAGAAGCTGTCTTTCAGAAGTCTGCAGTAGTAAAAATTGTATGGTGTCCCTCACTGTATAATTCAAACTGAAAATAATCTTCAATCACCAGAAATGTATTCCCCCCAGATTCTGATTCCCCCCCCCCATACTGATTATGCCCTCATTGTACTGATGAGGAAACTAGCTTAGAAATGTTAAGTGACTCAGCCCAGGGCATGGAGCTCGCGAGCCCAGGGCCAGGACGCAGTCCAAGCGGCGCGGCTCCAGAGGCCTGGAGCCCTGCTCACGACCGCGCGTGGCCTCTTGGCCGGGGGGTGGGGGGGGCGGGGGTGGGGTGGGGGTGGGGGGAAGAGATTCTGACGGGCCGGGGCCAGCGTGCAGGCTGCCCAAGCCGCGGACTCTGCAAGTCGGGTGGAGAGTACCTGACGGCAGACGAGGGTAAAGGGCTGCTCAGAAATCAGATAGGTTCCTAGATCTTCGATGAGTAAGGAGGCTCAGTGCTCATCCTCGATCCCTTTGCTGGTGGCTAAAAGGGAGCAAGGCCCACGAGCGCGCTTCTGGGAGCGGCCTGCCAAAACCTGGAGCAGGGCTGCTCAGGACTGGCTCTGCAGCAGGAGCAGAGGGGTGCAATGTCGCCACCTGGTGGACATCCTTGGTAGTGGCAGTAGGAGGCCTAGCAGCCTGGGTATGGAGGCGGCAGGACGAGGTCCTAGTGGATGATCGTTTTCACATGGCTTAAAAAGCATTGCTTCATAGATTTTATCCACATTGGGGTCTATCCTACGATGGTAAATACGGTCTCCGTTACTCCATCTTAGCTGCATTGATTAATTTTTTTGAGGTTAGTTTTCTCTTCAATGATTTGGAAGCTATTATGGTCTTCCAATTAAAATTCCCTCTAAGTTTTAATAAGTCATCTCTAAGTTCATCACTATATATATAATTGGACCAGTATTGCTATAACAGTCTCAAAACCGGGATAATCTATTAGATCTTGTTTCTCAATCATGATACATTTAGCATATTTTACCTCTCTGCTGTTCCCCATTGTGTGCGTGCGTGCGCGTGCGCGGGCTACAGTTACTGCTTTATAGACAGTTGCTTTCAGTTTGTTGCATTCACAATGAAAATATAGGTATAAACATCTTGGATTTAATTGCTCGCTACCGCTATTTAATCCCATGTCTTTCCCATTTTTGAGTTATTTACTTCTTTCCCAATCAAATGGACTCATGATTGGCTAATTTTTTTCCAGCGGTAGACTTGGAACCCATACCAGTCTATACGCAGCTTTATGTTCTCCTCAGCAACACCTCTCAGCCTCAACACCCAACAACACTCTCCGTATCTAGGGCCCCAAGGCTTGTTTTAAAATGCGGCATTGTTTCTCATGTCCCCCCGCCCCCCTCCCGCCCCAAGAAGGAAGCAAGAATCTTCCTTGATTTAACGTGCTGCCTTTTTAGGACTGGCTAGTCTTGTCTGGTGAATGGATATTAAGAGAGATTTCCTTAAACTTCCTCCTGCTTCGTGCCATAACTCGACTTCATTGAGAAGCATGTTTTTCCCGTTTCTAAGACGGGCTTCCGCTTTGAACTGCTAAACCATCACGGCACACTTTTTCTCCATACTTATTCCTGGAAAACTGAGCTCTCTGCCGGAGTAAAGACGGTTCCCGTCAGAGAAGTGTGGCTCCCTGTCCCAAGGTCAAAATGTAGAAGAAAGGGAAGATTCCTGTTTCCGAGGGTTCCATTTTGTCAGGTTAGAGATCTAGTCATCCGTGTGGCTGCGGTGGAATCTGCAGTATCTTGCCTCACAGTTTCCTTTTTCTGGCTTAGCAGGGGAGCCGCATTAGCTGAGGTCACGGCGCTATGGCCCTTGTCAGGATCCCGGTGCTGAGGCAGCCCCTTGCCCCCGCCCCCTCTCCTTGTCATTTTGATCGTGCAAACTGGGTGCCAGCTGTGTGAACCCTGCTCCTGGCCGCCACGATTGCCCCCACCCCCTCCCCACGCGACGTGTCCCCAGTTCCTCGGCGTCCCTCACTGCAACCAGCTAGCTCCAGGAAGGGTGCGAGCTGGCTTCCGCTGTCGTCCTTCCTCCTTCCTGTCCAGGCGGGCCCTCCTTTTGCGCTAGTCGGCCCGAAACCTTCTCTCCCGCGCTGCATAGGCTGAAGGAATGCCTCAGCGTTTGCAGCCGCTAGAGGGCGCTCTTCTCCTCTCTTTGGGCCCCTTCAGCGCTTCCAGTGGAAATTTCCGAGGTGGGAAGGGCTTGGGGGTTCTCTGTATCTAGGGGCTCCCGATCCAGCCGATTCAACTAACTGTGGGTTGAAAATATTCGGGAAAAAACGGAAAGTTTCGAAAAGCGACAATTGAACTTGCCACACACCGGCAACCGCTTCCATAGCATTCACGTTGCCTTGCATGCCGCGCGTCACCTAGAGATGATTTAAAGTACACAGGAGGACACAGCGAAAGAGAATGTGACAATGACTGTATGGGTATGTTTATGCATAAGTGGAAAATTGTGCTCTAGACTGGAATTCGACACAACATTGTAAAAACGACAACAACGTGGAAGAAAAATACGTTTGTATGTAAAAAATAAAGTCCTATGTCATTTTGTATAAGAGACATCAGCATCCATGGATTTTGGCATCTGTGGGGAGTCCTGGAACCAGTGCCCCATGCTTACCAAGGCATGACTGGAAGCCCAGGCTCCTGATCCCAGCCTGTCATGTCCCCACGTGGTGTGAATCCTGCCTGTCCCACACTCCCCTGGTCACTCTCCTCCCGCCCTGCCAGACTGCCCTCTTCTTCTGGAACAGGCCAAGCTGAATGCACGTCATGCCTGACCTCTAGGAATATCCGTTACTTTGTGAGCATGGCTCTGCTTCAGGAAGACGGGCTGCATTGTCACTAGAGAAGACGGGATGGAGGTTCCTTAAAAACCTACAAATGGACTTACCTGATGATCCAGCCTTCCCACGCCTGGGGATATGTCAAGAGAAAACTCTAACTCAAAAAGTCCCATGCACCTCAATGCTCACAGCAGCCCTATTTGTATTAGCCAGGACGTGGGACTAACCCCAACATCTAACGACTGGTGACTGGATAAAGTAGTCGTTGTCTTTTTATGCCGCGGAATACTACACAGCCGTGAAAAAGGATGGAACCATGCCATTTGCGGCAACATGGTTGGACACAGAGATAGTCATTCTGAGTGAAGTAAGCCAGAAGAGAGAAAAATGCCGCATGACACAACTTCCATGTGAAATCTAAGAAAAAAAGACAGAAATGATCTTAACTGCAAAAGACAAATAGAGCCACAGACATAGAGAAACAAACTTATGGTTACCAGGGAGGGACGGCGGTGGGAAGGGGTAAATATGGGAATCGGAAAATTGCCCGTCTTGGGGAGTGGTGGACATGTTAGCTCTCTTGATTGTGGCGATGGCTTTCTGGGTGTAGACATGTATGAAAATTGATCAAATACTACACGTGAGATGTGTCTAATTGACGGAACAGAACTCGTAGCCCTGTAAAGGTGTTTTTAAACAAAGAGATGGGCTGCATTGTGTCCTATGTTTCTATGTGTCTTCAGGGAGGTCTCAGGGGGGCGGTGCTGGCCTTCCTGCCAACACGATGACATGCAGCCCGAACAATCCCCCAGTCGATGGGAAGAAGAGACGAGCCATGGTCACATCTGGACCCCAAGCTTACACGTGGTGCATGGGTGCCATTTATCGCCAATCCAGCGAGGTTCCGGCCAGAGCTAGAGGCCGGGGCAGCGAACCGGGAGCGGCACTAAGGAGCATCGTGGCGCAGAGGCTGGACTGGGGGCCCGCAGGCTCCTCCCAGGAGGAGCCTCAGGGTTTGGGAGGTGGCTAACGTGCCTGCTTCGTGTCACCAGCAAGTGATGCCACCCGTGGAAAATCAGCTGGAATCCTGAGCCGGGTCAGCCGTGGGTGATGCGGTAAAGGCTGCTTGCTAGCAGAGGGGACGCCAGACGGACGGTGAAGCAAGCAACAGGCTGCTGAGCTTCCGGCCTGTGTTTACCGTGCTTTCCGTGTCTCCCTGCATCTCAGGGTCACCCGGAGGAATTCGTGTGGAGTTTAGAGGCCGACGGCCTCTCGGTTCCTCATCAGCCTGGCAAGCCCCCCAGCCCTCTGCGGCCAGACCTCTGCGAGCGTCTTTCCCTTGTTCTAGCAAAACCCTCCCCACCCTCGCCTGCGGCGGGCTTTTGTTTTTTTAATTGATGGCAGTGAGGATACCTTACAGCCTCCTGCGGCCCTTCCTTAGGGCTTCTGCCCTTAGACCACGGCAAGGGGCGGCCCCCCAACCCCCACCCCCGACACCCCCGCGCTGTCCTGGGTCCTGAACTACAGAGGGTCCCTCTGGCCCTGACACTCCCTCTGGCCACGCCCTCTACGGGGTGGAGTCAGCAGGGCCAAGGGGACACGCCCATTGGCTCCACCCCGTGCTCTGGAATCCCAGGACCCCGAATGCCCTGCCCCAGCAGCCCCTGACCCGCTTGTAGTTTCTGCACCGGCTCTCCCCGGAGTTCAGCATCCCAGGACTCACAGAGAGGCCAACGGGCAGCTGTTGGCAAGGAGGTTACGGACAGAGCCCGGATGTGAGGTCTGAGTGTCCCCCTGTGCACATCCAAGGCCCCTTGGGGCATGGGATGGACCCAGCATTGGGAAGAAAAGGGTCAGGCTGGCGGTCAGAGACTGGGAATCGGCTCTCCCCGCACTGTCGCTTTCTTCGCAGGACTCCCCTGAGTCTGGGAATTCTAAAGTTGAGCCTGGACGTGTGTGGCACGTGACAGTGACTTTGCGTGTGTGTGCGCGTGCCTGAGGACGTGTGTGGTTGTGTGTATGTTGTGGGGGTGTGTGTGGTCCATGACTCCGTGTGTGTGTGCGTGGGGATGTAGGCGGAGCAGAGTCAGTGTGTGTGCACGTGTGTTTGCGTGTACGTGCATGCATTAGTTTTAAGAATACAAGAAGCTGTCTTTCAGAAGTCTGCAGTAGTAAAAATTGTATGGTGTCCCTCACTGTATAATTCAAACTGAAAATAATCTTCAATCACCAGAAATGTATTCCCCCCAGATTCTGATTCCCCCCCCCCATACTGATTATGCCCTCATTGTACTGATGAGGAAACTAGCTTAGAAATGTTAAGTGACTCAGCCCAGGGCATGGAGCTCGCGAGCCCAGGGCCAGGACGCAGTCCAAGCGGCGCGGCTCCAGAGGCCTGGAGCCCTGCTCACGACCGCGCGTGGCCTCTTGGCCGGGGGGTGGGGGGGCGGGGGTGGGGTGGGGGTGGGGGGAAGAGATTCTGACGGGCCGGGGCCAGCGTGCAGGCTGCCCAAGCCGCGGACTCTGCAAGTCGGGTGGAGAGTACCTGACGGCAGACGAGGGTAAAGGGCTGCTCAGAAATCAGATAGGTTCCTAGATCTTCGATGAGTAAGGAGGCTCAGTGCTCATCCTCGATCCCTTTGCTGGTGGCTAAAAGGGAGCAAGGCCCACGAGCGCGCTTCTGGGAGCGGCCTGCCAAAACCTGGAGCAGGGCTGCTCAGGACTGGCTCTGCAGCAGGAGCAGAGGGGTGCAATGTCGCCACCTGGTGGACATCCTTGGTAGTGGCAGTAGGAGGCCTAGCAGCCTGGGTATGGAGGCGGCAGGACGAGGTCCTAGTGGATGATCGTTTTCACATGGCTTAAAAAGCATTGCTTCATAGATTTTATCCACATTGGGGTCTATCCTACGATGGTAAATACGGTCTCCGTTACTCCATCTTAGCTGCATTGATTAATTTTTTTGAGGTTAGTTTTCTCTTCAATGATTTGGAAGCTATTATGGTCTTCCAATTAAAATTCCCTCTAAGTTTTAATAAGTCATCTCTAAGTTCATCACTATATATATAATTGGACCAGTATTGCTATAACAGTCTCAAAACCGGGATAATCTATTAGATCTTGTTTCTCAATCATGATACATTTAGCATATTTTACCTCTCTGCTGTTCCCCATTGTGTGCGTGCGTGCGCGTGCGCGGGCTACAGTTACTGCTTTATAGACAGTTGCTTTCAGTTTGTTGCATTCACAATGAAAATATAGGTATAAACATCTTGGATTTAATTGCTCGCTACCGCTATTTAATCCCATGTCTTTCCCATTTTTGAGTTATTTACTTCTTTCCCAATCAAATGGACTCATGATTGGCTAATTTTTTTCCAGCGGTAGACTTGGAACCCATACCAGTCTATACGCAGCTTTATGTTCTCCTCAGCAACACCTCTCAGCCTCAACACCCAACAACACTCTCCGTATCTAGGGCCCCAAGGCTTGTTTTAAAATGCGGCATTGTTTCTCATGTCCCCCCGCCCCCCTCCCGCCCCAAGAAGGAAGCAAGAATCTTCCTTGATTTAACGTGCTGCCTTTTTAGGACTGGCTAGTCTTGTCTGGTGAATGGATATTAAGAGAGATTTCCTTAAACTTCCTCCTGCTTCGTGCCATAACTCGACTTCATTGAGAAGCATGTTTTTCCCGTTTCTAAGACGGGCTTCCGCTTTGAACTGCTAAACCATCACGGCACACTTTTTCTCCATACTTATTCCTGGAAAACTGAGCTCTCTGCCGGAGTAAAGACGGTTCCCGTCAGAGAAGTGTGGCTCCCTGTCCCAAGGTCAAAATGTAGAAGAAAGGGAAGATTCCTGTTTCCGAGGGTTCCATTTTGTCAGGTTAGAGATCTAGTCATCCGTGTGGCTGCGGTGGAATCTGCAGTATCTTGCCTCACAGTTTCCTTTTTCTGGCTTAGCAGGGGAGCCGCATTAGCTGAGGTCACGGCGCTATGGCCCTTGTCAGGATCCCGGTGCTGAGGCAGCCCCTTGCCCCCGCCCCCTCTCCTTGTCATTTTGATCGTGCAAACTGGGTGCCAGCTGTGTGAACCCTGCTCCTGGCCGCCACGATTGCCCCCACCCCCTCCCCACGCGACGTGTCCCCAGTTCCTCGGCGTCCCTCACTGCAACCAGCTAGCTCCAGGAAGGGTGCGAGCTGGCTTCCGCTGTCGTCCTTCCTCCTTCCTGTCCAGGCGGGCCCTCCTTTTGCGCTAGTCGGCCCGAAACCTTCTCTCCCGCGCTGCATAGGCTGAAGGAATGCCTCAGCGTTTGCAGCCGCTAGAGGGCGCTCTTCTCCTCTCTTTGGGCCCCTTCAGCGCTTCCAGTGGAAATTTCCGAGGTGGGAAGGGCTTGGGGGTTCTCTGTATCTAGGGGCTCCCGATCCAGCCGATTCAACTAACTGTGGGTTGAAAATATTCGGGAAAAAACGGAAAGTTTCGAAAAGCGACAATTGAACTTGCCACACACCGGCAACCGCTTCCATAGCATTCACGTTGCCTTGCATGCCGCGCGTCACCTAGAGATGATTTAAAGTACACAGGAGGACACAGCGAAAGAGAATGTGACAATGACTGTATGGGTATGTTTATGCATAAGTGGAAAATTGTGCTCTAGACTGGAATTCGACACAACATTGTAAAAACGACAACAACGTGGAAGAAAAATACGTTTGTATGTAAAAAATAAAGTCCTATGTCATTTTGTATAAGAGGCATCAGCATCCATGGATTTTGGCATCTGTGGGGAGTCCTGGAACCAGTGCCCCATGCTTACCAAGGCATGACTGGAAGCCCAGGCTCCTGATCCCAGCCTGTCATGTCCCCACGTGGTGTGAATCCTGCCTGTCCCACACTCCCCTGGTCACTCTCCTCCCGCCCTGCCAGACTGCCCTCTTCTTCTGGAACAGGCCAAGCTGAATGCACGTCATGCCTGACCTCTAGGAATATCCGTTACTTTGTGAGCATGGCTCTGCTTCAGGAAGACGGGCTGCATTGTCACTAGAGAAGACGGGATGGAGGTTCCTTAAAAACCTACAAATGGACTTACCTGATGATCCAGCATTCCCACGCCTGGGGATATGTCAAGAGAAAACTCTAACTCAAAAAGTCCCATGCACCTCAATGCTCACAGCAGCCCTATTTGTATTAGCCAGGACGTGGGACTAACCCCAACATCTAACGACTGGTGACTGGATAAAGTAGTCGTTGTCTTTTTATGCCGCGGAATACTACACAGCCGTGAAAAAGGATGGAACCATGCCATTTGCGGCAACATGGTTGGACACAGAGATAGTCATTCTGAGTGAAGTAAGCCAGAAGAGAGAAAAATGCCGCATGACACAACTTCCATGTGAAATCTAAGAAAAAAAGACAGAAATGATCTTAACTGCAAAAGACAAATAGAGCCACAGACATAGAGAAACAAACTTATGGTTACCAGGGAGGGACGGCGGTGGGAAGGGGTAAATATGGGAATCGGAAAATTGCCCGTCTTGGGGAGTGGTGGACATGTTAGCTCTCTTGATTGTGGCGATGGCTTTCTGGGTGTAGACATGTATGAAAATTGATCAAATACTACACGTGAGATGTGTCTAATTGACGGAACAGAACTCGTAGCCCTGTAAAGGTGTTTTTAAACAAAGAGATGGGCTGCATTGTGTCCTATGTTTCTATGTGTCTTCAGGGAGGTCTCAGGGGGGCGGTGCTGGCCTTCCTGCCAACACGATGACATGCAGCCCGAACAATCCCCCAGTCGATGGGAAGAAGAGACGAGCCATGGTCACATCTGGACCCCAAGCTTACACGTGGTGCATGGGTGCCATTTATCGCCAATCCAGCGAGGTTCCGGCCAGAGCTAGAGGCCGGGGCAGCGAACCGGGAGCGGCACTAAGGAGCATCGTGGCGCAGAGGCTGGACTGGGGGCCCGCAGGCTCCTCCCAGGAGGAGCCTCAGGGTTTGGGAGGTGGCTAACGTGCCTGCTTCGTGTCACCAGCAAGTGATGCCACCCGTGGAAAATCAGCTGGAATCCTGAGCCGGGTCAGCCGTGGGTGATGCGGTAAAGGCTGCTTGCTAGCAGAGGGGACGCCAGACGGACGGTGAAGCAAGCAACAGGCTGCTGAGCTTCCGGCCTGTGTTTACCGTGCTTTCCGTGTCTCCCTGCATCTCAGGGTCACCCGGAGGAATTCGTGTGGAGTTTAGAGGCCGACGGCCTCTCGGTTCCTCATCAGCCTGGCAAGCCCCCCAGCCCTCTGCGGCCAGACCTCTGCGAGCGTCTTTCCCTTGTTCTAGCAAAACCCTCCCCACCCTCGCCTGCGGCGGGCTTTTGTTTTTTTAATTGATGGCAGTGAGGATACCTTACAGCCTCCTGCGGCCCTTCCTTAGGGCTTCTGCCCTTAGACCACGGCAAGGGGCGGCCCCCCAACCCCCACCCCCGACACCCCCGCGCTGTCCTGGGTCCTGAACTACAGAGGGTCCCTCTGGCCCTGACACTCCCTCTGGCCACGCCCTCTACGGGGTGGAGTCAGCAGGGCCAAGGGGACACGCCCATTGGCTCCACCCCGTGCTCTGGAATCCCAGGACCCCGAATGCCCTGCCCCAGCAGCCCCTGACCCGCTTGTAGTTTCTGCACCGGCTCTCCCCGGAGTTCAGCATCCCAGGACTCACAGAGAGGCCAACGGGCAGCTGTTGGCATGGAGGTTACGGACAGAGCCCGGATGTGAGGTCTGAGTGTCCCCCTGTGCACATCCAAGGCCCCTTGGGGCATGGGATGGACCCAGCATTGGGAAGAAAAGGGTCAGGCTGGCGGTCAGAGACTGGGAATCGGCTCTCCCCGCACTGTCGCTTTCTTCGCAGGACTCCCCTGAGTCTGGGAATTCTAAAGTTGAGCCTGGACGTGTGTGGCACGTGACAGTGACTTTGCGTGTGTGTGTGAGCGCACCTGAGGAACTGTGTGGTTGTGTGTATGTTGTGGGTGTGTGTGTGGTCCATGACTCCGTGTGTGTGCGCGTGGGGATGTAGGCGGAGCAGAGTCAGTGTGTGTACACGTGTGTTTGCGTTTACGTGCATGCATTAGTTTTAAGAATACTTGAAGCTGTCCTTCAGAAGTCTGCAGTAGTAAAAATTGTATGGTGTCCCTCACTGTATAATTCAAACTGAAAATAATCTTCAATCACCAGAAGTGTAGTCCCCCCCAGATTCTGATTTTTTTCCCCCCATACCGATTATGCCCTCATTGTACTGATGAGGAAACTAGCTTAGAGATGTTAAGTGACTCAGCCCAGGGCATGGAGCTCGCGAGTCCAGGGCCTGGACGCAGTCCAAGCGGCACGGCTCCAGAGGCCTGGAGCCCTGCTCACGACCGCGCGTGGCCTCTTGGCCGGGGTGGTGGGGGGTGGGGTGGGGTGGGGGTGGGGGGAAGAGATTCTGACGGGCCGGGGCCAGCGTGCAGGCTGCCCAAGCCGCGGACTCTGCAAGTCGGGTGGAGAGTACCTGACGGCAGACGAGGGTAAAGGGCTGCTCAGAAATCAGGTAGGTTCCTAGATCTTCCATGAGTAAGGAGGCTCAGTGCTCATCCTCGATACCTTTGCTGGTGGCTAAAAGGGAGCAAGGCCCACCAGCGCGCTTCTGGGAGCGGTCTGCCAAAACCTGGAGCAGGGCTGCTCAGGACTGGCTCTGCAGCAGGAGCAGAGGGGTGCAATGTCGCCACCTGGTGGACATCCTTGGTAGTGGCAGTAGGAGGCCTAGCAGCCTGGGTATGGAGGCGGCAGGACGAGGTCCTAGTGGATGATCGTTTTCACATGGCTTAAAAAGCATTGCTTCATAGATTTTATCCACATTGGGGTCTATCCTACGATGGTAAATACGGTCTCCGTTACTCCATCTTAGCTGCATTGATTAATTTTTTTGAGGTTAGTTTTCTCTTCAATGATTTGGAAGCTATATGGTCTTCCAATTAAAATTCCCTCTAAGTTTTAATAAGTCATCTCTAAGTTCATAACTTTATATATAATTGGACCAGTATTGCTATAACAGTCTCAAAACCGGGATAATCTATTAGATCTTGTTTCTCAATTATGATACATTTAGCATATTTTACCTCTCTGCTGTTCCCCATTGTGTGCGTGTGTGCGCGTGCGCGCGTGCGCGGGCTACAGTTACTGCTTTATAGACAGTTGCTTTCAGTTTGTTGCATTCACAATGAAAATATAGGTATAAACATCTTGGATTTAATTGCTCGCTACCGCTATTTAATCCCATGTCTTTCCCATTTTTGAGTTATTTACTTCTTTCCCAATCAAATGGACTCATGATTGGCTAATTTTTTTCCAGCGGTAGACTTGGAACCCATACCAGTCTATACGCAGCTTTATGTTCTCCTCAGCAACACCTCTCAGCCTCAACACCCAACAACACTCTCCGTATCTAGGGCCCCAAGGCTTGTTTTAAAATGCGGCATTGTTTCTCATGTCCCCCCGAGCCCACCCCGCCCCAAAAAGGAAGCAGGAAACCTCCTTGATTTAACGTGCTGCCTTTTTAGGACTGGCTAGTCTTGTCTGGTGAATGGATATTAAGAGAGATTTCCTTAAACTTCCTCCTGCTTCGTGCCATAACTCGACTTCATTGAGAAGCATGTTTTTCCCGTTTCTAAGACGGGCTTCCGCTTTGAACTGCTAAACCATCACGGCACACTTTTTCTCCATACTTATTCCTGGAAAACTGAGCTCTCTGCCGGAGTAAAGACGGTTCCCGTCAGAGAAGTGTGGCTCCCTGTCCCAAGGTCAAAATGTAGAAGAAAGGGAAGATTCCTGTTTCCGAGGGTTCCATTTTGTCAGGTTAGAGATCTAGTCATCCGTGTGGCTGCGGTGGAATCTGCAGTATCTTGCCTCACAGTTTCCTTTTTCTGGCTTAGCAGGGGAGCCGCATTAGCTGAGGTCGCGGCGCTATGGCCCTTGTCAGGATCCCGGTGCTGAGGCAGCCCCTTGCCCCCGCCCCCTCTCCTTGTCATTTTGATCGTGCAAACTGGGTGCCAGCTGTGTGAACCCTGCTCCTGGCCGCCACGATTGCCCCCACCCCCTCCCCACGCGACGTGTCCCCAGTTCCTCGGCGTCCCTCACTGCAACCAGCTAGCTCCAGGAAGGGTGCGAGCTGGCTTCCGCTGTCGTCCTTCCTCCTTCCTGTCCAGGCGGGCCCTCCTTTTGCGCTAGTCGGCCCGAAACCTTCTCTCCCGCGCTGCATAGGCTGAAGGAATGCCTCAGCGTTTGCAGCCGCTAGAGGGCGCTCTTCTCCTCTCTTTGGGCCCCTTCAGCGCTTCCAGTGGAAATTTCCGAGGTGGGAAGGGCTTGGGGGTTCTCTGTATCTAGGGGCTCCCGATCCAGCCGATTCAACTAACTGTGGGTTGAAAATATTCGGGAAAAAACGGAAAGTTTCGAAAAGCGACAATTGAACTTGCCACACACCGGCAACCGCTTCCATAGCATTCACGTTGCCTTGCATGCCGCGCGTCACCTAGAGATGATTTAAAGTACACAGGAGGACACAGCGAAAGAGAATGTGACAATGACTGTATGGGTATGTTTATGCATAAGTGGAAAATTGTGCTCTAGACTGGAATTCGACACAACATTGTAAAAACGACAACAACGTGGAAGAAAAATACGTTTGTATGTAAAAAATAAAGTCCTATGTCATTTTGTATAAGAGACATCAGCATCCATGGATTTTGGCATCTGTGGGGAGTCCTGGAACCAGTGCCCCATGCTTACCAAGGCATGACTGGAAGCCCAGGCTCCTGATCCCAGCCTGTCATGTCCCCACGTGGTGTGAATCCTGCCTGTCCCACACTCCCCTGGTCACTCTCCTCCCGCCCTGCCAGACTGCCCTCTTCTTCTGGAACAGGCCAAGCTGAATGCACGTCATGCCTGACCTCTAGGAATATCCGTTACTTTGTGAGCATGGCTCTGCTTCAGGAAGACGGGCTGCATTGTCACTAGAGAAGACGGGATGGAGGTTCCTTAAAAACCTACAAATGGACTTACCTGATGATCCAGCCTTCCCACGCCTGGGGATATGTCAAGAGAAAACTCTAACTCAAAAAGTCCCATGCACCTCAATGCTCACAGCAGCCCTATTTGTATTAGCCAGGACGTGGGACTAACCCCAACATCTAACGACTGGTGACTGGATAAAGAAGTCGTTGTCTTTTTATGCCGCGGAATACTACACAGCCGTGAAAAAGGATGGAACCATGCCATTTGCGGCAACATGGTTGGACACAGAGATAGTCATTCTGAGTGAAGTAAGCCAGAAGAGAGAAAAATGCCGCATGACACAACTTCCATGTGAAATCTAAGAAAAAAGACAGAAATGATCTTAACTGCAAAAGACAAATAGAGCCACAGACATAGAGAAACAAACTTATGGTTACCAGGGAGGGACGGCGGTGGGAAGGGGTAAATATGGGAATCGGAAAATTGCCCGTCTTGGGGAGTGGTGGACATGTTAGCTCTCTTGATTGTGGCGATGGCTTTCTGGGTGTAGACATGTATGAAAATTGATCAAATACTACACGTGAGATGTGTCTAATTGACGGAACAGAACTCGTAGCCCTGTAAAGGTGTTTTTAAACAAAGAGATGGGCTGCATTGTGTCCTATGTTTCTATGTGTCTTCAGGGAGGTCTCAGGGGGGCGGTGCTGGCCTTCCTGCCAACACGATGACATGCAGCCCGAACAATCCCCCAGTCGATGGGAAGAAGAGACGAGCCATGGTCACATCTGGACCCCAAGCTTACACGTGGTGCATGGGTGCCATTTATCGCCAATCCAGCGAGGTTCCGGCCAGAGCTAGAGGCCGGGGCAGCGAACCGGGAGCGGCACTAAGGAGCATCGTGGCGCAGAGGCTGGACTGGGGGCCCGCAGGCTTGGGAGGTGGCTAACATGCCTGCTTCGTGTCACCAGCAAGTGATGCCACCCGTGGAAAATCAGCTGGAATCCTGAGCCGGGTCAGCCGTGGGTGATGCGGTAAAGGCTGCTTGCTAGCAGAGGGGACGCCAGACGGACGGTGAAGCAAGCAACAGGCTGCTGAGCTTCCGGCCTGTGTTTACCGTGCTTTCCGTGTCTCCCTGCATCTCAGGGTCACCCGGAGGAATTCGTGTGGAGTTTAGAGGCCGACGGCCTCTCGGTTCCTCATCAGCCTGGCAAGCCCCCCAGCCCTCTGCGGCCAGACCTCTGCGAGCGTCTTTCCCTTGTTCTAGCAAAACCCTCCCCACCCTCGCCTGCGGCGGGCTTTTGTTTTTTTAATTGATGGCAGTGAGGATACCTTACAGCCTCCTGCGGCCCTTCCTTAGGGCTTCTGCCCTTAGACCACGGCAAGGGGCGGCCCCCCAACCCCCACCCCCGACACCCCCGCGCTGTCCTGGGTCCTGAACTACAGAGGGTCCCTCTGGCCCTGACACTCCCTCTGGCCACGCCCTCTACGGGGTGGAGTCAGCAGGGCCAAGGGGACACGCCCATTGGCTCCACCCCGTGCTCTGGAATCCCAGGACCCCGAATGCCCTGTCCCAGCAGCCCCTGACCCGCTTGTAGTTTCTGCACCGGCTCTCCCCGGAGTTCAGCATCCCAGGACTCACAGAGAGGCCAACGGGCAGCTGTTGGCATGGAGGTTACGGACAGAGCCCGGATGTGAGGTCTGAGTGTCCCCCTGTGCACATCCAAGGCCCCTTGGGGCATGGGATGGACCCAGCATTGGGAAGAAAAGGGTCAGGCTGGCGGTCAGAGACTGGGAATCGGCTCTCCCCGCACTGTCGCTTTCTTCGCAGGACTCCCCTGAGTCTGGGAATTCTAAAGTTGAGCCTGGACGTGTGTGGCACGTGACAGTGACTTTGCGTGTGTGTGTGAGCGCGCCTGAGGACGTGTGTGGTTGTGTGTATGTTGTGGGGGTGTGTGTGGTCCATGACTCCGTGTGTGTGTGCGTGGGGATGTAGGCGGAGCAGAGTCAGTGTGTGTGCACGTGTGTTTGCGTGTACGTGCATGCATTAGTTTTAAGAATACAAGAAGCTGTCTTTCAGAAGTCTGCAGTAGTAAAAATTGTATGGTGTCCCTCACTGTATAATTCAAACTGAAAATAATCTTCAATCACCAGAAATGTATTCCCCCCAGATTCTGATTCCCCCCCCCATACTGATTATGCCCTCATTGTACTGATGAGGAAACTAGCTTAGAAATGTTAAGTGACTCAGCCCAGGGCATGGAGCTCGCGAGCCCAGGGCCAGGACGCAGTACAAGGGGAGCGGCTCCAGAGGCCTGGAGCCCTGCTCACGACCGCGCGTGGCCTCTTGGCCGGGGGGTGGGGGGGCGGGGGTGGGGTGGGGGTGGGGGGAAGAGATTCTGACGGGCCGGGGCCAGCGTGCAGGCTGCCCAAGCCGCGGACTCTGCAAGTCGGGTGGAGAGTACCTGACGGCAGACGAGGGTAAAGGGCTGCTCAGAAATCAGATAGGTTCCTAGATCTTCGATGAGTAAGGAGGCTCAGTGCTCATCCTCGATCCCTTTGCTGGTGGCTAAAAGGGAGCAAGGCCCACGAGCGCGCTTCTGGGAGCGGCCTGCCAAAACCTGGAGCAGGGCTGCTCAGGACTGGCTCTGCAGCAGGAGCAGAGGGGCGCAATGTCGCCACCTGGTGGACATCCTTGGTAGTGGCAGTAGGAGGCCTAGCAGCCTGGGTATGGAGGCGGCAGGACGAGGTCCTAGTGGATGATCGTTTTCACATGGCTTAAAAAGCATTGCTTCATAGATTTTATCCACATTGGGCTCTATCCTACGATGGTAAATACGGTCTCCGTTACTCCATCTTAGCTGCATTGATTAATTTTTTTGAGGTTAGTTTTCTCTTCAATGATTTGGAAGCTATTATGGTCTTCCAATTAAAATTCCCTCTAAGTTTTAATAAGTCATCTCTAAGTTCATAACTATATATATAATTGGACCAGTATTGCTATAACAGTCTCAAAACCGGGATAATCTATTAGATCTTGTTTCTCAATCATGATACATTTAGCATATTTTACCTCTCTGCTGTTCCCCATTGTGTGCGTGTGTGCGCGTGCGCGGGCTACAGTTACTGCTTTATAGACAGTTGCTTTCAGTTTGTTGCATTCACAATGAAAATATAGGTATAAACATCTTGGATTTAATTGCTCGCTACCGCTATTTAATCCCATGTCTTTCCCATTTTTGAGTTATTTACTTCTTTCCCAATCAAATGGACTCATGATTGGCTAATTTTTTTCCAGCGCTAGACTTGGAACCCATACCAGTCTATACGCAGCTTTATGTTCTCCTCAGCAACACCTCTCAGCCTCAACACCCAACAACACTCTCCGTATCTAGGGCCCCAAGGCTTGTTTTAAAATGCGGCATTGTTTCTCATGTCCCCCCGCCCCGCTCCCGCCCCAAGAAGGAAGCAAGAATCTTCCTTGATTTAACGTGCTGCCTTTTTAGGACTGGCTAGTCTTGTCTGGTGAATGGATATTAAGAGAGATTTCCTTAAACTTCCTCCTGCTTCGTGCCATAACTCGACTTCATTGAGAAGCATGTTTTTCCCGTTTCTAAGACGGGCTTCCGCTTTGAACTGCTAAACCATCACGGCACACTTTTTCTCCATACTTATTCCTGGAAAACTGAGCTCTCTGCCGGAGTAAAGACGGTTCCCGTCAGAGAAGTGTGGCTCCCTGTCCCAAGGTCAAAATGTAGAAGAAAGGGAAGATTCCTGTTTCCGAGGGTTCCATTTTGTCAGGTTAGAGATCTAGTCATCCGTGTGGCTGCGGTGGAATCTGCAGTATCTTGCCTCACAGTTTCCTTTTTCTGGCTTAGCAGGGGAGCCGCATTAGCTGAGGTCACGGCGCTATGGCCCTTGTCAGGATCCCGGTGCTGAGGCAGCCCCTTGCCCCCGCCCCCTCTCCTTGTCATTTTGATCGTGCAAACTGGGTGCCAGCTGTGTGAACCCTGCTCCTGGCCGCCACGATTGCCCCCCCCCCTCTCCCCACGCGACGTGTCCCCAGTTCCTCGGCGTCCCTCACTGCAACCAGCTAGCTCCAGGAAGGGTGCGAGCTGGCTTCCGCTGTCGTCCTTCCTCCTTCCTGTCCAGGCGGGCCCTCCTTTTGCGCTAGTCGGCCCGAAACCTTCTCTCCCGCGCTGCATAGGCTGAAGGAATGCCTCAGCGTTTGCAGCCGCTAGAGGGCGCTCTTCTCCTCTCTTTGGGCCCCTTCAGCGCTTCCAGTGGAAATTTCCGAGGTGGGAAGGGCTTGGGGGTTCTCTGTATCTAGGGGCTCCCGATCCAGCCGATTCAACTAACTGTGGGTTGAAAATATTCGGGAAAAAACGGAAAGTTTCGAAAAGCGACAATTGAACTTGCCACACACCGGCAACCGCTTCCATAGCATTCACGTTGCCTTGCATGCCGCGCGTCACCTAGAGATGATTTAAAGTACACAGGAGGACACAGCGAAAGAGAATGTGACAATGACTGTATGGGTATGTTTATGCATAAGTGGAAAATTGTGCTCTAGACTGGAATTCGACACAACATTGTAAAAACGACAACAACGTGGAAGAAAAATACGTTTGTATGTAAAAAATAAAGTCCTATGTCATTTTGTATAAGAGGCATCAGCATCCATGGATTTTGGCATCTGTGGGGAGTCCTGGAACCAGTGCCCCATGCTTACCAAGGCATGACTGGAAGCCCAGGCTCCTGATCCCAGCCTGTCATGTCCCCACGTGGTGTGAATCCTGCCTGTCCCACACTCCCCTGGTCACTCTCCTCCCGCCCTGCCAGACTGCCCTCTTCTTCTGGAACAGGCCAAGCTGAATGCACGTCATGTCTGACCTCTAGGAATATCCGTTACTTTGTGAGCATGGCTCTGCTTCAGGAAGACGGGCTGCATTGTCACTAGAGAAGACGGGATGGAGGTTCCTTAAAAACCTACAAATGGACTTACCTGATGATCCAGCCTTCCCACGCCTGGGGATATGTCAAGAGAAAACTCTAACTCAAAAAGTCCCATGCACCTCAATGCTCACAGCAGCCCTATTTGTATTAGCCAGGACGTGGGACTAACCCGAACATCTAACGACTGGTGACTGGATAAAGAAGTCGTTGTCTTTTTATGCCGCGGAATACTACACAGCCGTGAAAAAGGATGGAACCATGCCATTTGCGGCAACATGGTTGGACACAGAGATAGTCATTCTGAGTGAAGTAAGCCAGAAGAGAGAAAAATGCCGCATGACACAACTTCCATGTGAAATCTAAGAGAAAAAGACAGAAATGATCTTAACTGCAAAAGACAAATAGAGCCACAGACATAGAGAAACAAACTTATGGTTACCAGGGAGGGACGGCGGTGGGAAGGGGTAAATATGGGAATCGGAAAATTGCCCATCTTGGGGAGTGGTGGACATGTTAGCTCTCTTGATTGTGGCGATGGCTTTCTGGGTGTAGACATGTATGAAAATTGATCAAATACTACACGTGAGATGTGTCTAATTGACGGAACAGAACTCGTAGCCCTGTAAAGGTGTTTTAAAACAAAGAGATGGGCTGCATTGTGTCCTATGTTTCTATGTGTCTTCAGGGAGGTCTCAGGGGGGCGGTGCTGGCCTTCCTGCCAACACGATGACATGCAGCCCGAACAATCCCCCAGTCGATGGGAAGAAGAGACGAGCCATGGTCACATCTGGACCCCAAGCTTACACGTGGTGCATGGGTGCCATTTATCGCCAATCCAGCGAGGTTCCGGCCAGAGCTAGAGGCCGGGGCAGCGAACCGGGAGCGGCACTAAGGAGCATCGTGGCGCAGAGGCTGGACTGGGGGCCCGCAGGCTCCTCCCAGGAGGAGCCTCAGGGTTTGGGAGGTGGCTAACGTGCCTGCTTCGTGTCACCAGCAAGTGATGCCACCCGTGGAAAATCAGCTGGAATCCTGAGCCGGGTCAGCCGTGGGTGATGCGGTAAAGGCTGCTTGCTAGCAGAGGGGACGCCAGACGGACGGTGAAGCAAGCAACAGGCTGCTGAGCTTCCGGCCTGTGTTTACCGTGCTTTCCGTGTCTCCCTGCATCTCAGGGTCACCCGGAGGAATTCGTGTGGAGTTTAGAGGCCGACGGCCTCTCGGTTCCTCATCAGCCTGGCAAGCCCCCCAGCCCTCTGCGGCCAGACCTCTGCGAGCGTCTTTCCCTTGTTCTAGCAAAACCCTCCCCACCCTCGCCTGCGGCGGGCTTTTGTTTTTTTAATTGATGGCAGTGAGGATACCTTACAGCCTCCTGCGGCCCTTCCTTAGGGCTTCTGCCCTTAGACCACGGCAAGGGGCGGCCCCCCAACCCCCACCCCCGACACCCCCGCGCTGTCCTGGGTCCTGAACTACAGAGGGTCCCTCTGGCCCTGACACTCCCTCTGGCCACGCCCTCTACGGGGTGGAGTCAGCAGGGCCAAGGGGACACGCCCATTGGCTCCACTCCGTGCTCTGGAATCCCAGGACCCCGAATGCCCTGCCCCAGCAGCCCCTGACCCGCTTGTAGTTTCTGCACCGGCTCTCCCCGGAGTTCAGCATCCCAGGACTCACAGAGAGGCCAACGGGCAGCTGTTGGCATGGAGGTTACGGACAGAGCCCGGATGTGAGGTCTGAGTGTCCCCCTGTGCACATCCAAGGCCCCTTGGGGCATGGGATGGACCCAGCATTGGGAAGAAAAGGGTCAGGCTGGCGGTCAGAGACTGGGAATCGGCTCTCCCCGCACTGTCGCTTTCTTCGCAGGACTCCCCTGAGTCTGGGAATTCTAAAGTTGAGCCTGGACGTGTGTGGCACGTGACAGTGACTTTGCGTGTGTGTGCGCGTGCCTGAGGACGTGTGTGGTTGTGTGTATGTTGTGGGGGTGTGTGTGGTCCATGACTCCGTGTGTGTGTGCGTGGGGATGTAGGCGGAGCACAGTCAGTGTGTGTGCACGTGTGTTTGCGTGTACGTGCATGCATTAGTTTTAAGAATACTAGAAGCTGTCCTTCAGAAGTCTGCAGTAGTAAAAATTGTATGGTGTCCCTCACTGTATAATTCAAACTGAAAATAATCTTCAATCACCAGAAATGTATTCCCCCCAGATTCTGATTCCCCCCCCCCAAACTGATTATGCCCTCATTGTACTGATGAGGAAACTAGCTTAGAAATGTTAAGTGACTCAGCCCAGGGCATGGAGCTCGCGAGCCCAGGGCCAGGACGCAGTCCAAGGGGAGCGGCTCCAGAGGCCTGGAGCCCTGCTCACGACCGCGCGTGGCCTCTTGGCCGGGGGGTGGGGGGGCGGGGGTGGGGTGGGGGTGGGGGGAAGAGATTCTGACGGGCCGGGGCCAGCGTGCAGGCTGCCCAAGCCGCGGACTCTGCAAGTCGGGTGGAGAGTACCTGACGGCAGACGAGGGTAAAGGGCTGCTCAGAAATCAGATAGGTTCCTAGATCTTCGATGAGTAAGGAGGCTCAGTGCTCATCCTCGATCCCTTTGCTGGTGGCTAAAAGGGAGCAAGGCCCACGAGCGCGCTTCTGGGAGCGGCCTGCCAAAACCTGGAGCAGGGCTGCTCAGGACTGGCTCTGCAGCAGGAGCAGAGGGGTGCAATGTCGCCACCTGGTGGACATCCTTGGTAGTGGCAGTAGGAGGCCTAGCAGCCTGGGTATGGAGGCGGCAGGACGAGGTCCTAGTGGATGATCGTTTTCACATGGCTTAAAAAGCATTGCTTCATAGATTTTATCCACATTGGGGTCTATCCTACGATGGTAAATACGGTCTCCGTTACTCCATCTTAGCTGCATTGATTAATTTTTTTGAGGTTAGTTTTCTCTTCAATGATTTGGAAGCTATTATGGTCTTCCAATTAAAATTCCCTCTAAGTTTTAATAAGTCATCTCTAAGTTCATCACTATATATATAATTGGACCAGTATTGCTATAACAGTCTCAAAACCGGGATAATCTATTAGATCTTGTTTCTCAATCATGATACATTTAGCATATTTTACCTCTCTGCTGTTCCCCATTGTGTGCGTGCGTGCGCGTGCGCGGGCTACAGTTACTGCTTTATAGACAGTTGCTTTCAGTTTGTTGCATTCACAATGAAAATATAGGTATAAACATCTTGGATTTAATTGCTCGCTACCGCTATTTAATCCCATGTCTTTCCCATTTTTGAGTTATTTACTTCTTTCCCAATCAAATGGACTCATGATTGGCTAATTTTTTTCCAGCGGTAGACTTGGAACCCATACCAGTCTATACGCAGCTTTATGTTCTCCTCAGCAACACCTCTCAGCCTCAACACCCAACAACACTCTCCGTATCTAGGGCCCCAAGGCTTGTTTTAAAATGCGGCATTGTTTCTCATGTCCCCCCGCCCCCCTCCCGCCCCAAAAAGGAAGCAAGAATCTTCCTTGATTTAACGTGCTGCCTTTTTAGGACTGGCTAGTCTTGTCTGGTGAATGGATATTAAGAGAGATTTCCCTAAACTTCCTCCTGCTTCGTGCCATAACTCGACTTCATTGAGAAGCATGTTTTTCCCGTTTCTAAGACGGGCTTCCGCTTTGAACTGCTAAACCATCACGGCACACTTTTTCTCCATACTTATTCCTGGAAAACTGAGCTCTCTGCCGGAGTAAAGACGGTTCCCGTCAGAGAAGTGTGGCTCCCTGTCCCAAGGTCAAAATGTAGAAGAAAAGGAAGATTCCTGTTTCCGAGGGTTCCATTTTGTCAGGTTAGAGATCTAGTCATCCGTGTGGCTGCGGTGGAATCTGCAGTATCTTGCCTCACAGTTTCCTTTTTCTGGCTTAGCAGTGGAGCCGCATTAGCTGAGGTCACGGCGCTATGGCCCTTGTCAGGATCCCGGTGCTGAGGCAGCCCCTTGCCCCCGCCCCCTCTCCTTGTCATTTTGATCGTGCAAACTGGGTGCCAGCTGTGTGAACCCTGCTCCTGGCCGCCACGATTGCCCCCACCCCCTCCCCACGCGACGTGTCCCCAGTTCCTCGGCGTCCCTCACTGCAACCAGCTAGCTCCAGGAAGGGTGCGAGCTGGCTTCCGCTGTCGTCCTTCCTCCTTCCTGTCCAGGCGGGCCCTCCTTTTGCGCTAGTCGGCCAGAAACCTTCTCTCCCGCGCTGCATAGGCTGAAGGAATGCCTCAGCGTTTGCAGCCGCTAGAGGGCGCTCTTCTCCTCTCTTTGGGCCCCTTCAGCGCTTCCAGTGGAAATTTCCGAGGTGGGAAGGGCTTGGGGGTTCTCTGTATCTAGGGGCTCCCGATCCAGCCGATTCAACTAACTGTGGGTTGAAAATATTCGGGAAAAAACGGAAAGTTTCGAAAAGCGACAATTGAACTTGCCACACACCGGCAACCGCTTCCATAGCATTCACGTTGCCTTGCATGCCGCGCGTCACCTAGAGATGATTTAAAGTACACAGGAGGACACAGCGAAAGAGAATGTGACAATGACTGTATGGGTATGTTTATGCATAAGTGGAAAATTGTGCTCTAGACTGGAATTCGACACAACATTGTAAAAACGACAACAACGTGGAAGAAAAGTATGTTTCTATGTAAAAAATAAAGTCCTATGTCATTTTGTATAAGAGGCATCAGCATCCATGGATTTTGGCATCTGTGGGGAGTCCTGGAACCAGTGCCCCATGCTTACCAAGGCATGACTGGAAGCCCAGGCTCCTGATCCCAGCCTGTCATGTCCCCACGTGGTGTGAATCCTGCCTGTCCCACACTCCCCTGGTCACTCTCCTCCCGCCCTGCCAGACTGCCCTCTTCTTCTGGAACAGGCCAAGCTGAATGCACGTCATGTCTGACCTCTAGGAATATCCGTTACTTTGTGAGCATGGCTCTGCTTCAGGAAGACGGGCTGCATTGTCACTAGAGAAGACGGGATGGAGGTTCCTTAAAAACCTACAAATGGACTTACCTGATGATCCAGCCTTCCCACGCCTGGGGATATGTCAAGAGAAAACTCTAACTCAAAAAGTCCCATGCACCTCAATGCTCACAGCAGCCCTATTTGTATTAGCCAGGACGTGGGACTAACCCCAACATCTAACGACTGGTGACTGGATAAAGAAGCCGTTGTCTTTTTATGCCGCGGAATACTACACAGCCGTGAAAAAGGATGGAACCATGCCATTTGCGGCAACATGGTTGGACACAGAGATAGTCATTCTGAGTGAAGTAAGCCAGAAGAGAGAAAAATGCCGCATGACACAACTTCCATGTGAAATCTAAGAGAAAAAGACAGAAATGATCTTAACTGCAAAAGACAAATAGAGCCACAGACATAGAGAAACAAACTTATGGTTACCAGGGAGGGACGGCGGTGGGAAGGGGTAAATATGGGAATCGGAAAATTGCCCGTCTTGGGGAGTGGTGGACATGTTAGCTCTCTTGATTGTGGCGATGGCTTTCTGGGTGTAGACATGTATGAAAATTGATCAAATACTACACGTGAGATGTGTCTAATTGACGGAACAGAACTCGTAGCCCTGTAAAGGTGTTTTTAAACAAAGAGATGGGCTGCATTGTGTCCTATGTTTCTATGTGTCTTCAGGGAGGTCTCAGGGGGGCGGTGCTGGCCTTCCTGCCAACACGATGACATGCAGCCCGAACAATCCCCCAGTCGATGGGAAGAAGAGACGAGCCATGGTCACATCTGGACCCCAAGCTTACACGTGGTGCATGGGTGCCATTTATCGCCAATCCAGCGAGGTTCCGGCCAGAGCTAGAGGCCGGGGCAGCGAACCGGGAGCGGCACTAAGGAGCATCGTGGCGCAGAGGCTGGACTGGGGGCCCGCAGGCTCCTCCCAGGAGGAGCCTCAGGGTTTGGGAGGTGGCTAACGTGCCTGCTTCGTGTCACCAGCAAGTGATGCCACCCGTGGAAAATCAGCTGGAATCCTGAGCCGGGTCAGCCGTGGGTGATGCGGTAAAGGCTGCTTGCTAGCAGAGGGGACGCCAGACGGACGGTGAAGCAAGCAACAGGCTGCTGAGCTTCCGGCCTGTGTTTACCGTGCTTTCCGTGTCTCCCTGCATCTCAGGGTCACCCGGAGGAATTCGTGTGGAGTTTAGAGGCCGACGGCCTCTCGGTTCCTCATCAGCCTGGCAAGCCCCCCAGCCCTCTGCGGCCAGACCTCTGCGAGCGTCTTTCCCTTGTTCTAGCAAAACCCTCCCCACCCTCGCCTGCGGCGGGCTTTTGTTTTTTTAATTGATGGCAGTGAGGATACCTTACAGCCTCCTCCGGCCCTTCCTTAGGGCTTCTGCCCTTAGACCACGGCAAGGGGCGGCCCCCCAACCCCCACCCCCGACACCCCCGCGCTGTCCTGGGTCCTGAACTACAGAGGGTCCCTCTGGCCCTGACACTCCCTCTGGCCACGCCCTCTACGGGGTGGAGTCAGCAGGGCCAAGGGGACACGCCCATTGGCTCCACCCCGTGCTCTGGAATCCCAGGACCCCGAATGCCCTGCCCCAGCAGCCCCTGACCCGCTTGTAGTTTCTGCACCGGCTCTCCCCGGAGTTCAGCATCCCAGGACTCACAGAGAGGCCAACGGGCAGCTGTTGGCATGGAGGTTACGGACAGAGCCCGGATGTGAGGTCTGAGTGTCCCCCTGTGCACATCCAAGGCCCCTTGGGGCATGGGATGGACCCAGCATTGGGAAGAAAAGGGTCAGGCTGGCGGTCAGAGACTGGGAATCGGCTCTCCCCGCACTGTCGCTTTCTTCGCAGGACTCCCCTGAGTCTGGGAATTCTAAAGTTGAGCCTGGACGTGTGTGGCACGTGACAGTGACTTTGCGTGTGTGTGCGCGTGCCTGAGGACGTGTGTGGTTGTGTGTATGTTGTGGGGGTGTGTGTGGTCCATGACTCCGTGTGTGTGTGCGTGGGGATGTAGGTGGAGCAGAGTCAGTGTGTGTGCACGTGTGTTTGCGTGTACGTGCATGCATTAGTTTTAAGAATACAAGAAGCTGTCTTTCAGAAGTCTGCAGTAGTAAAAATTGTATGGTGTCCCTCACTGTATAATTCAAACTGAAAATAATCTTCAATCACCAGAAATGTAGTCCCCCCCAGATTCTGATTCCCCCCCCCATACCGATTATGCCCTCATTGTACTGATGAGGAAACTAGCTTAGAGATGTTAAGTGACTCAGCCCAGGGCATGGAGCTCGCGAGCCCAGGGCCAGGACGCAGTCCAAGGGGAGCGGCTCCAGAGGTCTGGAGCCCTGCTCACGACCGCGCGTGGCCTCTTGGCCGGGGGGTGGGGGGGCGGGGGTGGGGTGGGGGTGGGGGGAAGAGATTCTGACGGGCCGGGGCCAGCGTGCAGGCTGCCCAAGCCGCGGACTCTGCAAGTCGGGTGGAGAGTACCTGACGGCAGACGAGGGTAAAGGGCTGCTCAGAAATCAGATAGGTTCCTAGATCTTCGATGAGTAAGGAGGCTCAGTGCTCATCCTCGATCCCTTTGCTGGTGGCTAAAAGGGAGCAAGGCCCACGAGCGCGCTTCTGGGAGCGGCCTGCCAAAACCTGGAGCAGGGCTGCTCAGGACTGGCTCTGCAGCAGGAGCAGAGGGGTGCAATGTCGCCACCTGGTGGACATCCTTGGTAGTGGCAGTAGGAGGCCTAGCAGCCTGGGTATGGAGGCGGCAGGACGAGGTCCTAGTGGATGATCGTTTTCACATGGCTTAAAAAGCATTGCTTCATAGATTTTATCCACATTGGGGTCTATCCTACGATGGTAAATACGGTCTCCGTGACTCCATCTTAGCTGCATTGATTAATTTTTTTGAGGTTAGTTTTCTCTTCAATGATTTGGAAGCTATTATGGTCTTCCAATTAAAATTCCCTCTAAGTTTTAATAAGTCATCTCTAAGTTCATCACTATATATATAATTGGACCAGTATTGCTATAACAGTCTCAAAACCGGGATAATCTATTAGATCTTGTTTCTCAATCATGATACATTTAGCATATTTTACCTCTCTGCTGTTCCCCATTGTGTGCGTGCGTGCGCGTGCGCGGGCTACAGTTACTGCTTTATAGACAGTTGCTTTCAGTTTGTTGCATTCACAATGAAAATATAGGTATAAACATCTTGGATTTAATTGCTCGCTACCGCTATTTAATCCCATGTCTTTCCCATTTTTGAGTTATTTACTTCTTTCCCAATCAAATGGACTCATGATTGGCTAATTTTTTTCCAGCGGTAGACTTGGAACCCATACCAGTCTATACGCAGCTTTATGTTCTCCTCAGCAACACCTCTCAGCCTCAACACCCAACAACACTCTCCGTATCTAGGGCCCAAAGGCTTGTTTTAAAATGCGGCATTGTTTCTCATGTCCCCCCGCCCCCCTCCCGCCCCAAAAAGGAAGCAAGAATCTTCCTTGATTTAACGTGCTGCCTTTTTAGGACTGGCTAGTCTTGTCTGGTGAATGGATATTAAGAGAGATTTCCCTAAACTTCCTCCTGCTTCGTGCCATAACTCGACTTCATTGAGAAGCATGTTTTTCCCGTTTCTAAGACGGGCTTCCGCTTTGAACTGCTAAACCATCACGGCACACTTTTTCTCCATACTTATTCCTGGAAAACTGAGCTCTCTGCCGGAGTAAAGACGGTTCCCGTCAGAGAAGTGTGGCTCCCTGTCCCAAGGTCAAAATGTAGAAGAAAGGGAAGATTCCTGTTTCCGAGGGTTCCATTTTGTCAGGTTAGAGATCTAGTCATCCGTGTGGCTGCGGTGGAATCTGCAGTATCTTGCCTCACAGTTTCCTTTTTCTGGCTTAGCAGGGGAGCCGCATTAGCTGAGGTCACGGCGCTATGGCCCTTGTCAGGATCCCGGTGCTGAGGCAGCCCCTTGCCCCCGCCCCCTCTCCTTGTCATTTTGATCGTGCAAACTGGGTGCCAGCTGTGTGAACCCTGCTCCTGGCCGCCACGATTGCCCCCACCCCCTCCCCACGCGACGTGTCCCCAGTTCCTCGGCGTCCCTCACTGCAACCAGCTAGCTCCAGGAAGGGTGCGAGCTGGCTTCCGCTGTCGTCCTTCCTCCTTCCTGTCCAGGCGGGCCCTCCTTTTGCGCTAGTCGGCCCGAAACCTTCTCTCCCGCGCTGCATAGGCTGAAGGAATGCCTCAGCGTTTGCAGCCGCTAGAGGGCGCTCTTCTCCTCTCTTTGGGCCCCTTCAGCGCTTCCAGTGGAAATTTCCGAGGTGGGAAGGGCTTGGGGGTTCTCTGTATCTAGGGGCTCCCGATCCAGCCGATTCAACTAACTGTGGGTTGAAAATATTCGGGAAAAAACGGAAAGTTTCGAAAAGCGACAATTGAACTTGCCACACACCGGCAACCGCTTCCATAGCATTCACGTTGCCTTGCATGCCGCGCGTCACCTAGAGATGATTTAAAGTACACAGGAGGACACAGCGAAAGAGAATGTGACAATGACTGTATGGGTATGTTTATGCATAAGTGGAAAATTGTGCTCTAGACTGGAATTCGACACAACATTGTAAAAACGACAACAACGTGGAAGAAAAGTATGTTTGTATGTAAAAAATAAAGTCCTATGTCATTTTGTATAAGAGGCATCAGCATCCATGGATTTTGGCATCTGTGGGGAGTCCTGGAACCAGTGCCCCATGCTTACCAAGGCATGACTGGAAGCCCAGGCTCCTGATCCCAGCCTGTCATGTCCCCACGTGGTGTGAATCCTGCCTGTCCCACACTCCCCTGGTCACTCTCCTCCCGCCCTGCCAGACTGCCCTCTTCTTCTGGAACAGGCCAAGCTGAATGCACGTCATGTCTGACCTCTAGGAATATCCGTTACTTTGTGAGCATGGCTCTGCTTCAGGAAGACGGGCTGCATTGTCACTAGAGAAGACGGGATGGAGGTTCCTTAAAAACCTACAAATGGACTTACCTGATGATCCAGCCTTCCCACGCCTGGGGATATGTCAAGAGAAAACTCTAACTCAAAAAGTCCCATGCACCTCAATGCTCACAGCAGCCCTATTTGTATTAGCCAGGACGTGGAACTAACCCCAACATCTAACGACTGGTGACTGGATAAAGAAGTCGTTGTCTTTTTATGCCGCGGAATACTACACAGCCGTGAAAAAGGATGGAACCATGCCATTTGCGGCAACATGGTTGGACACAGAGATAGTCATTCTGAGTGAAGTAAGCCAGAAGAGAGAAAAATGCCGCATGACACAACTTCCATGTGAAATCTAAGAGAAAAAGACAGAAATGATCTTAACTGCAAAAGACAAATAGAGCCACAGACATAGAGAAACAAACTTATGGTTACCAGGGAGGGACGGCGGTGGGAAGGGGTAAATATGGGAATCGGAAAATTGCCCGTCTTGGGGAGTGGTGGACATGTTAGCTCTCTTGATTGTGGCGATGGCTTTCTGGGTGTAGACATGTATGAAAATTGATCAAATACTACACGTGAGATGTGTCTAATTGACGGAACAGAACTCGTAGCCCTGTAAAGGTGTTTTAAAACAAAGAGATGGGCTGCATTGTGTCCTATGTTTCTATGTGTCTTCAGGGAGGTCTCAGGGGGGCGGTGCTGGCCTTCCTGCCAACACGATGACATGCAGCCCGAACAATCCCCCAGTCGATGGGAAGAAGAGACGAGCCATGGTCACATCTGGACCCCAAGCTTACACGTGGTGCATGGGTGCCATTTATCGCCAATCCAGCGAGGTTCCGGCCAGAGCTAGAGGCCGGGGCAGCGAACCGGGAGCGGCACTAAGGAGCATCGTGGCGCAGAGGCTGGACTGGGGGCCCGCAGGCTCCTCCCAGGAGGAGCCTCAGGGTTTGGGAGGTGGCTAACGTGCCTGCTTCGTGTCACCAGCAAGTGATGCCACCCGTGGAAAATCAGCTGGAATCCTGAGCCGGGTCAGCCGTGGGTGATGCGGTAAAGGCTGCTTGCTAGCAGAGGGGACGCCAGACGGACGGTGAAGCAAGCAACAGGCTGCTGAGCTTCCGGCCTGTGTTTACCGTGCTTTCCGTGTCTCCCTGCATCTCAGGGTCACCCGGAGGAATTCGTGTGGAGTTTAGAGGCCGACGGCCTCTCGGTTCCTCATCAGCCTGGCAAGCCCCCCAGCCCTCTGCGGCCAGACCTCTGCGAGCGTCTTTCCCTTGTTCTAGCAAAACCCTCCCCACCCTCGCCTGCGGCGGGCTTTTGTTTTTTTAATTGATGGCAGTGAGGATACCTTACAGCCTCCTGCGGCCCTTCCTTAGGGCTTCTGCCCTTAGACCACGGCAAGGGGCGGCCCCCCAACCCCCACCCCCGACACCCCCGCGCTGTCCTGGGTCCTGAACTACAGAGGGTCCCTCTGGCCCTGACACTCCCTCTGGCCACGCCCTCTACGGGGTGGAGTCAGCAGGGCCAAGGGGACACGCCCATTGGCTCCACCCCGTGCTCTGGAATCCCAGGACCCCGAATGCCCTGCCCCAGCAGCCCCTGACCCGCTTGTAGTTTCTGCACCGGCTCTCCCCGGAGTTCAGCATCCCAGGACTCACAGAGAGGCCAACGGGCAGCTGTTGGCATGGAGGTTACGGACAGAGCCCGGATGTGAGGTCTGAGTGTCCCCCTGTGCACATCCAAGGCCCCTTGGGGCATGGGATGGACCCAGCATTGGGAAGAAAAGGGTCAGGCTGGCGGTCAGAGACTGGGAATCGGCTCTCCCCGCACTGTCGCTTTCTTCGCAGGACTCCCCTGAGTCTGGGAATTCTAAAGTTGAGCCTGGACGTGTGTGGCACGTGACAGTGACTTTGCGTGTGTGTGCGCGTGCCTGAGGACGTGTGTGGTTGTGTGTATGTTGTGGGGGTGTGTGTGGTCCATGACTCCGTGTGTGTGTGCGTGGGGATGTAGGCGGAGCAGAGTCAGTGTGTGTGCACGTGTGTTTGCGTGTACGTGCATGCATTAGTTTTAAGAATACAAGAAGCTGTCTTTCAGAAGTCTGCAGTAGTAAAAATTGTATGGTGTCCCTCACTGTATAATTCAAACTGAAAATAATCTTCAATCACCAGAAATGTAGTCCCCCCCAGATTCTGATTCCCCCCCCCATACCGATTATGCCCTCATTGTACTGATGAGGAAACTAGCTTAGAGATGTTAAGTGACTCAGCCCAGGGCATGGAGCTCGCGAGCCCAGGGCCAGGACGCAGTCCAAGGGGAGCGGCTCCAGAGGTCTGGAGCCCTGCTCACGACCGCGCGTGGCCTCTTGGCCGGGGGGTGGGGGGGCGGGGGTGGGGTGGGGGTGGGGGGAAGAGATTCTGACGGGCCGGGGCCAGCGTGCAGGCTGCCCAAGCCGCGGACTCTGCAAGTCGGGTGGAGAGTACCTGACGGCAGACGAGGGTAAAGGGCTGCTCAGAAATCAGATAGGTTCCTAGATCTTCGATGAGTAAGGAGGCTCAGTGCTCATCCTCGATCCCTTTGCTGGTGGCTAAAAGGGAGCAAGGCCCACGAGCGCGCTTCTGGGAGCGGCCTGCCAAAACCTGGAGCAGGGCTGCTCAGGACTGGCTCTGCAGCAGGAGCAGAGGGGTGCAATGTCGCCACCTGGTGGACATCCTTGGTAGTGGCAGTAGGAGGCCTAGCAGCCTGGGTATGGAGGCGGCAGGACGAGGTCCTAGTGGATGATCGTTTTCACATGGCTTAAAAAGCATTGCTTCATAGATTTTATCCACATTGGGGTCTATCCTACGATGGTAAATACGGTCTCCGTGACTCCATCTTAGCTGCATTGATTAATTTTTTTGAGGTTAGTTTTCTCTTCAATGATTTGGAAGCTATTATGGTCTTCCAATTAAAATTCCCTCTAAGTTTTAATAAGTCATCTCTAAGTTCATCACTATATATATAATTGGACCAGTATTGCTATAACAGTCTCAAAACCGGGATAATCTATTAGATCTTGTTTCTCAATCATGATACATTTAGCATATTTTACCTCTCTGCTGTTCCCCATTGTGTGCGTGCGTGCGCGTGCGCGGGCTACAGTTACTGCTTTATAGACAGTTGCTTTCAGTTTGTTGCATTCACAATGAAAATATAGGTATAAACATCTTGGATTTAATTGCTCGCTACCGCTATTTAATCCCATGTCTTTCCCATTTTTGAGTTATTTACTTCTTTCCCAATCAAATGGACTCATGATTGGCTAATTTTTTTCCAGCGGTAGACTTGGAACCCATACCAGTCTATACGCAGCTTTATGTTCTCCTCAGCAACACCTCTCAGCCTCAACACCCAACAACACTCTCCGTATCTAGGGCCCAAAGGCTTGTTTTAAAATGCGGCATTGTTTCTCATGTCCCCCCGCCCCCCTCCCGCCCCAAAAAGGAAGCAAGAATCTTCCTTGATTTAACGTGCTGCCTTTTTAGGACTGGCTAGTCTTGTCTGGTGAATGGATATTAAGAGAGATTTCCCTAAACTTCCTCCTGCTTCGTGCCATAACTCGACTTCATTGAGAAGCATGTTTTTCCCGTTTCTAAGACGGGCTTCCGCTTTGAACTGCTAAACCATCACGGCACACTTTTTCTCCATACTTATTCCTGGAAAACTGAGCTCTCTGCCGGAGTAAAGACGGTTCCCGTCAGAGAAGTGTGGCTCCCTGTCCCAAGGTCAAAATGTAGAAGAAAGGGAAGATTCCTGTTTCCGAGGGTTCCATTTTGTCAGGTTAGAGATCTAGTCATCCGTGTGGCTGCGGTGGAATCTGCAGTATCTTGCCTCACAGTTTCCTTTTTCTGGCTTAGCAGGGGAGCCGCATTAGCTGAGGTCACGGCGCTATGGCCCTTGTCAGGATCCCGGTGCTGAGGCAGCCCCTTGCCCCCGCCCCCTCTCCTTGTCATTTTGATCGTGCAAACTGGGTGCCAGCTGTGTGAACCCTGCTCCTGGCCGCCACGATTGCCCCCACCCCCTCCCCACGCGACGTGTCCCCAGTTCCTCGGCGTCCCTCACTGCAACCAGCTAGCTCCAGGAAGGGTGCGAGCTGGCTTCCGCTGTCGTCCTTCCTCCTTCCTGTCCAGGCGGGCCCTCCTTTTGCGCTAGTCGGCCCGAAACCTTCTCTCCCGCGCTGCATAGGCTGAAGGAATGCCTCAGCGTTTGCAGCCGCTAGAGGGCGCTCTTCTCCTCTCTTTGGGCCCCTTCAGCGCTTCCAGTGGAAATTTCCGAGGTGGGAAGGGCTTGGGGGTTCTCTGTATCTAGGGGCTCCCGATCCAGCCGATTCAACTAACTGTGGGTTGAAAATATTCGGGAGAAAACGGAAAGTTTCGAAAAGCGACAATTGAACTTGCCACACACCGGCAACCGCTTCCATAGCATTCACGTTGCCTTGCATGCCGCGCGTCACCTAGAGATGATTTAAAGTACACAGGAGGACACAGCGAAAGAGAATGTGACAATGACTGTATGGGTATGTTTATGCATAAGTGGAAAATTGTGCTCTAGACTGGAATTCGACACAACATTGTAAAAACGACAACAACGTGGAAGAAAAGTAAGTTTGTATGTAAAAAATAAAGTCCTATGTCATTTTGTATAAGAGGCATCAGCATCCATGGATTTTGGCATCTGTGGGGAGTCCTGGAACCAGTGCCCCATGCTTACCAAGGCATGACTGGAAGCCCAGGCTCCTGATCCCAGCCTGTCATGTCCCCACGTGGTGTGAATCCTGCCTGTCCCACACTCCCCTGGTCACTCTCCTCCCGCCCTGCCAGACTGCCCTCTTCTTCTGGAACAGGCCAAGCTGAATGCACGTCATGTCTGACCTCTAGGAATATCCGTTACTTTGTGAGCATGGCTCTGCTTCAGGAAGACGGGCTGCATTGTCACTAGAGAAGACGGGATGGAGGTTCCTTAAAAACCTACAAATGGACTTACCTGATGATCCAGCCTTCCCACGCCTGGGGATATGTCAAGAGAAAACTCTAACTCAAAAAGTCCCATGCACCTCAATGCTCACAGCAGCCCTATTTGTATTAGCCAGGACGTGGGACTAACCCCAACATCTAACGACTGGTGACTGGATAAAGAAGTCGTTGTCTTTTTATGCCGCGGAATACTACACAGCCGTGAAAAAGGATGGAACCATGCCATTTGCGGCAACATGGTTGGACACAGAGATAGTCATTCTGAGTGAAGTAAGCCAGAAGAGAGAAAAATGCCGCATGACACAACTTCCATGTGAAATCTAAGAGAAAAAGACAGAAATGATCTTAACTGCAAAAGACAAATAGAGCCACAGACATAGAGAAACAAACTTATGGTTACCAGGGAGGGACGGCGGTGGGAAGGGGTAAATATGGGAATCGGAAAATTGCCCGTCTTGGGGAGTGGTGGACATGTTAGCTCTCTTGATTGTGGCGATGGCTTTCTGGGTGTAGACATGTATGAAAATTGATCAAATACTACACGTGAGATGTGTCTAATTGACGGAACAGAACTCGTAGCCCTGTAAAGGTGTTTTAAAACAAAGAGATGGGCTGCATTGTGTCCTATGTTTCTATGTGTCTTCAGGGAGGTCTCAGGGGGGCGGTGCTGGCCTTCCTGCCAACACGATGACATGCAGCCCGAACAATCCCCCAGTCGATGGGAAGAAGAGACGAGCCATGGTCACATCTGGACCCCAAGCTTACACGTGGTGCATGGGTGCCATTTATCGCCAATCCAGCGAGGTTCCGGCCAGAGCTAGAGGCCGGGGCAGCGAACCGGGAGCGGCACTAAGGAGCATCGTGGCGCAGAGGCTGGACTGGGGGCCCGCAGGCTCCTCCCAGGAGGAGCCTCAGGGTTTGGGAGGTGGCTAACGTGCCTGCTTCGTGTCACCAGCAAGTGATGCCACCCGTGGAAAATCAGCTGGAATCCTGAGCCGGGTCAGCCGTGGGTGATGCGGTAAAGGCTGCTTGCTAGCAGAGGGGACGCCAGACGGACGGTGAAGCAAGCAACAGGCTGCTGAGCTTCCGGCCTGTGTTTACCGTGCTTTCCGTGTCTCCCTGCATCTCAGGGTCACCCGGAGGAATTCGTGTGGAGTTTAGAGGCCGACGGCCTCTCGGTTCCTCATCAGCCTGGCAAGCCCCCCAGCCCTCTGCGGCCAGACCTCTGCGAGCGTCTTTCCCTTGTTCTAGCAAAACCCTCCCCACCCTCGCCTGCGGCGGGCTTTTGTTTTTTTAATTGATGGCAGTGAGGATACCTTACAGCCTCCTGCGGCCCTTCCTTAGGGCTTCTGCCCTTAGACCACGGCAAGGGGCGGCCCCCCAACCCCCACCCCCGACACCCCCGCGCTGTCCTGGGTCCTGAACTACAGAGGGTCCCTCTGGCCCTGACACTCCCTCTGGCCACGCCCTCTACGGGGTGGAGTCAGCAGGGCCAAGGGGACACGCCCATTGGCTCCACCCCGTGCTCTGGAATCCCAGGACCCCGAATGCCCTGCCCCAGCAGCCCCTGACCCGCTTGTAGTTTCTGCACCGGCTCTCCCCGGAGTTCAGCATCCCAGGACTCACAGAGAGGCCAACGGGCAGCTGTTGGCATGGAGGTTACGGACAGAGCCCGGATGTGAGGTCTGAGTGTCCCCCTGTGCACATCCAAGGCCCCTTGGGGCATGGGATGGACCCAGCATTGGGAAGAAAAGGGTCAGGCTGGCGGTCAGAGACTGGGAATCGGCTCTCCCCGCACTGTCGCTTTCTTCGCAGGACTCCCCTGAGTCTGGGAATTCTAAAGTTGAGCCTGGACGTGTGTGGCACGTGACAGTGACTTTGCGTGTGTGTGCGCGTGCCTGAGGACGTGTGTGGTTGTGTGTATGTTGTGGGGGTGTGTGTGGTCCATGACTCCGTGTGTGTGTGCGTGGGGATGTAGGCGGAGCAGAGTCAGTGTGTGTGCACGTGTGTTTGCGTGTACGTGCATGCATTAGTTTTAAGAATACAAGAAGCTGTCTTTCAGAAGTCTGCAGTAGTAAAAATTGTATGGTGTCCCTCACTGTATAATTCAAACTGAAAATAATCTTCAATCACCAGAAATGTAGTCCCCCCCAGATTCTGATTCCCCCCCCCATACCGATTATGCCCTCATTGTACTGATGAGGAAACTAGCTTAGAGATGTTAAGTGACTCAGCCCAGGGCATGGAGCTCGCGAGCCCAGGGCCAGGACGCAGTCCAAGGGGAGCGGCTCCAGAGGTCTGGAGCCCTGCTCACGACCGCGCGTGGCCTCTTGGCCGGGGGGTGGGGGGGCGGGGGTGGGGTGGGGGTGGGGGGAAGAGATTCTGACGGGCCGGGGCCAGCGTGCAGGCTGCCCAAGCCGCGGACTCTGCAAGTCGGGTGGAGAGTACCTGACGGCAGACGAGGGTAAAGGGCTGCTCAGAAATCAGATAGGTTCCTAGATCTTCGATGAGTAAGGAGGCTCAGTGCTCATCCTCGATCCCTTTGCTGGTGGCTAAAAGGGAGCAAGGCCCACGAGCGCGCTTCTGGGAGCGGCCTGCCAAAACCTGGAGCAGGGCTGCTCAGGACTGGCTCTGCAGCAGGAGCAGAGGGGTGCAATGTCGCCACCTGGTGGACATCCTTGGTAGTGGCAGTAGGAGGCCTAGCAGCCTGGGTATGGAGGCGGCAGGACGAGGTCCTAGTGGATGATCGTTTTCACATGGCTTAAAAAGCATTGCTTCATAGATTTTATCCACATTGGGGTCTATCCTACGATGGTAAATACGGTCTCCGTGACTCCATCTTAGCTGCATTGATTAATTTTTTTGAGGTTAGTTTTCTCTTCAATGATTTGGAAGCTATTATGGTCTTCCAATTAAAATTCCCTCTAAGTTTTAATAAGTCATCTCTAAGTTCATCACTATATATATAATTGGACCAGTATTGCTATAACAGTCTCAAAACCGGGATAATCTATTAGATCTTGTTTCTCAATCATGATACATTTAGCATATTTTACCTCTCTGCTGTTCCCCATTGTGTGCGTGCGTGCGCGTGCGCGGGCTACAGTTACTGCTTTATAGACAGTTGCTTTCAGTTTGTTGCATTCACAATGAAAATATAGGTATAAACATCTTGGATTTAATTGCTCGCTACCGCTATTTAATCCCATGTCTTTCCCATTTTTGAGTTATTTACTTCTTTCCCAATCAAATGGACTCATGATTGGCTAATTTTTTTCCAGCGGTAGACTTGGAACCCATACCAGTCTATACGCAGCTTTATGTTCTCCTCAGCAACACCTCTCAGCCTCAACACCCAACAACACTCTCCGTATCTAGGGCCCAAAGGCTTGTTTTAAAATGCGGCATTGTTTCTCATGTCCCCCCGCCCCCCTCCCGCCCCAAAAAGGAAGCAAGAATCTTCCTTGATTTAACGTGCTGCCTTTTTAGGACTGGCTAGTCTTGTCTGGTGAATGGATATTAAGAGAGATTTCCCTAAACTTCCTCCTGCTTCGTGCCATAACTCGACTTCATTGAGAAGCATGTTTTTCCCGTTTCTAAGACGGGCTTCCGCTTTGAACTGCTAAACCATCACGGCACACTTTTTCTCCATACTTATTCCTGGAAAACTGAGCTCTCTGCCGGAGTAAAGACGGTTCCCGTCAGAGAAGTGTGGCTCCCTGTCCCAAGGTCAAAATGTAGAAGAAAGGGAAGATTCCTGTTTCCGAGGGTTCCATTTTGTCAGGTTAGAGATCTAGTCATCCGTGTGGCTGCGGTGGAATCTGCAGTATCTTGCCTCACAGTTTCCTTTTTCTGGCTTAGCAGGGGAGCCGCATTAGCTGAGGTCACGGCGCTATGGCCCTTGTCAGGATCCCGGTGCTGAGGCAGCCCCTTGCCCCCGCCCCCTCTCCTTGTCATTTTGATCGTGCAAACTGGGTGCCAGCTGTGTGAACCCTGCTCCTGGCCGCCACGATTGCCCCCACCCCCTCCCCACGCGACGTGTCCCCAGTTCCTCGGCGTCCCTCACTGCAACCAGCTAGCTCCAGGAAGGGTGCGAGCTGGCTTCCGCTGTCGTCCTTCCTCCTTCCTGTCCAGGCGGGCCCTCCTTTTGCGCTAGTCGGCCCGAAACCTTCTCTCCCGCGCTGCATAGGCTGAAGGAATGCCTCAGCGTTTGCAGCCGCTAGAGGGCGCTCTTCTCCTCTCTTTGGGCCCCTTCAGCGCTTCCAGTGGAAATTTCCGAGGTGGGAAGGGCTTGGGGGTTCTCTGTATCTAGGGGCTCCCGATCCAGCCGATTCAACTAACTGTGGGTTGAAAATATTCGGGAGAAAACGGAAAGTTTCGAAAAGCGACAATTGAACTTGCCACACACCGGCAACCGCTTCCATAGCATTCACGTTGCCTTGCATGCCGCGCGTCACCTAGAGATGATTTAAAGTACACAGGAGGACACAGCGAAAGAGAATGTGACAATGACTGTATGGGTATGTTTATGCATAAGTGGAAAATTGTGCTCTAGACTGGAATTCGACACAACATTGTAAAAACGACAACAACGTGGAAGAAAAGTATGTTTGTATGTAAAAAATAAAGTCCTATGTCATTTTGTATAAGAGGCATCAGCATCCATGGATTTTGGCATCTGTGGGGAGTCCTGGAACCAGTGCCCCATGCTTACCAAGGCATGACTGGAAGCCCAGGCTCCTGATCCCAGCCTGTCATGTCCCCACGTGGTGTGAATCCTGCCTGTCCCACACTCCCCTGGTCACTCTCCTCCCGCCCTGCCAGACTGCCCTCTTCTTCTGGAACAGGCCAAGCTGAATGCACGTCATGTCTGACCTCTAGGAATATCCGTTACTTTGTGAGCATGGCTCTGCTTCAGGAAGACGGGCTGCATTGTCACTAGAGAAGACGGGATGGAGGTTCCTTAAAAACCTACAAATGGACTTACCTGATGATCCAGCCTTCCCACGCCTGGGGATATGTCAAGAGAAAACTCTAACTCAAAAAGTCCCATGCACCTCAATGCTCACAGCAGCCCTATTTGTATTAGCCAGGACGTGGAACTAACCCCAACATCTAACGACTGGTGACTGGATAAAGAAGTCGTTGTCTTTTTATGCCGCGGAATACTACACAGCCGTGAAAAAGGATGGAACCATGCCATTTGCGGCAACATGGTTGGACACAGAGATAGTCATTCTGAGTGAAGTAAGCCAGAAGAGAGAAAAATGCCGCATGACACAACTTCCATGTGAAATCTAAGAGAAAAAGACAGAAATGATCTTAACTGCAAAAGACAAATAGAGCCACAGACATAGAGAAACAAACTTATGGTTACCAGGGAGGGACGGCGGTGGGAAGGGGTAAATATGGGAATCGGAAAATTGCCCGTCTTGGGGAGTGGTGGACATGTTAGCTCTCTTGATTGTGGCGATGGCTTTCTGGGTGTAGACATGTATGAAAATTGATCAAATACTACACGTGAGATGTGTCTAATTGACGGAACAGAACTCGTAGCCCTGTAAAGGTGTTTTAAAACAAAGAGATGGGCTGCATTGTGTCCTATGTTTCTATGTGTCTTCAGGGAGGTCTCAGGGGGGCGGTGCTGGCCTTCCTGCCAACACGATGACATGCAGCCCGAACAATCCCCCAGTCGATGGGAAGAAGAGACGAGCCATGGTCACATCTGGACCCCAAGCTTACACGTGGTGCATGGGTGCCATTTATCGCCAATCCAGCGAGGTTCCGGCCAGAGCTAGAGGCCGGGGCAGCGAACCGGGAGCGGCACTAAGGAGCATCGTGGCGCAGAGGCTGGACTGGGGGCCCGCAGGCTCCTCCCAGGAGGAGCCTCAGGGTTTGGGAGGTGGCTAACGTGCCTGCTTCGTGTCACCAGCAAGTGATGCCACCCGTGGAAAATCAGCTGGAATCCTGAGCCGGGTCAGCCGTGGGTGATGCGGTAAAGGCTGCTTGCTAGCAGAGGGGACGCCAGACGGACGGTGAAGCAAGCAACAGGCTGCTGAGCTTCCGGCCTGTGTTTACCGTGCTTTCCGTGTCTCCCTGCATCTCAGGGTCACCCGGAGGAATTCGTGTGGAGTTTAGAGGCCGACGGCCTCTCGGTTCCTCATCAGCCTGGCAAGCCCCCCAGCCCTCTGCGGCCAGACCTCTGCGAGCGTCTTTCCCTTGTTCTAGCAAAACCCTCCCCACCCTCGCCTGCGGCGGGCTTTTGTTTTTTTAATTGATGGCAGTGAGGATACCTTACAGCCTCCTGCGGCCCTTCCTTAGGGCTTCTGCCCTTAGACCACGGCAAGGGGCGGCCCCCCAACCCCCACCCCCGACACCCCCGCGCTGTCCTGGGTCCTGAACTACAGAGGGTCCCTCTGGCCCTGACACTCCCTCTGGCCACGCCCTCTACGGGGTGGAGTCAGCAGGGCCAAGGGGACACGCCCATTGGCTCCACCCCGTGCTCTGGAATCCCAGGACCCCGAATGCCCTGCCCCAGCAGCCCCTGACCCGCTTGTAGTTTCTGCACCGGCTCTCCCCGGAGTTCAGCATCCCAGGACTCACAGAGAGGCCAACGGGCAGCTGTTGGCATGGAGGTTACGGACAGAGCCCGGATGTGAGGTCTGAGTGTCCCCCTGTGCACATCCAAGGCCCCTTGGGGCATGGGATGGACCCAGCATTGGGAAGAAAAGGGTCAGGCTGGCGGTCAGAGACTGGGAATCGGCTCTCCCCGCACTGTCGCTTTCTTCGCAGGACTCCCCTGAGTCTGGGAATTCTAAAGTTGAGCCTGGACGTGTGTGGCACGTGACAGTGACTTTGCGTGTGTGTGCGCGTGCCTGAGGACGTGTGTGGTTGTGTGTATGTTGTGGGGGTGTGTGTGGTCCATGACTCCGTGTGTGTGTGCGTGGGGATGTAGGCGGAGCAGAGTCAGTGTGTGTGCACGTGTGTTTGCGTGTACGTGCATGCATTAGTTTTAAGAATACAAGAAGCTGTCTTTCAGAAGTCTGCAGTAGTAAAAATTGTATGGTGTCCCTCACTGTATAATTCAAACTGAAAATAATCTTCAATCACCAGAAGTGTAGTCCCCCCCAGATTCTGATTTTTTTCCCCCCATACCGATTATGCCCTCATTGTACTGATGAGGAAACTAGCTTAGAGATGTTAAGTGACTCAGCCCAGGGCATGGAGCTCGCGAGCCCAGGGCCTGGACGCAGTCCAAGCGGCACGGCTCCAGAGGCCTGGAGCCCTGCTCACGACCGCGCGTGGCCTCTTGGCCGGGGTGGTGGGGGGTGGGGTGGGGTGGGGGTGGGGGGAAGAGATTCTGACGGGCCGGGGCCAGCGTGCAGGCTGCCCAAGCCGCGGACTCTGCAAGCCGGGTGGAGAGTACCTGACGGCAGACGAGGGTAAAGGGCTGCTCAGAAATCAGGTAGGTTCCTAGATCTTCCATGAGTAAGGAGGCTCAGTGCTCATCCTCGATACCTTTGCTGGTGGCTAAAAGGGAGCAAGGCCCACCAGCGCGCTTCTGGGAGCGGCCTGCCAAAACCTGGAGCAGGGCTGCTCAGGACTGGCTCTGCAGCAGGAGCAGAGGGGTGCAATGTCGCCACCTGTTGGACATCCTTGGTAGTGGCAGTAGGAGGCCTAGCAGCCTGGGTATGGAGGCGGCAGGACGAGGTCCTAGTGGATGATCGTTTTCACATGGCTTAAAAAGCATTGCTTCATAGATTTTATCCACATTGGGGTCTATCCTACGATGGTAAATACGGTCTCCGTTACTCCATCTTAGCTGCATTGATTAATTTTTTTGAGGTTAGTTTTCTCTTCAATGATTTGGAAGCTATATGGTCTTCCAATTAAAATTCCCTCTAAGTTTTAATAAGTCATCTCTAAGTTCATAACTTTATATATAATTGGACCAGTATTGCTATAACAGTCTCAAAAACGTTATAATCTATTAGATCTTGTTTCTCAATTATGATACATTTAGCATATTTTACCTCTCTGCTGTTCCCCATTGTGTGCGTGTGTGCGCGTGCGCGGGCTACAGTTACTGCTTTATAGACAGTTGCTTTCAGTTTGTTGCATTCACAATGAAAATATAGGTATAAACATCTTGGATTTAATTGCTCGCTACCGCTATTTAATCCCATGTCTTTCCCATTTTTGAGTTATTTACTTCTTTCCCAATCAAATGGACTCATGATTGGCTAATTTTTTTCCAGCGCTAGACTTGGAACCCATACCAGTCTATACGCAGCTTTATGTTCTCCTCAGCAACACCTCTCAACCTCAACACCCAACAACACTCTCCGTATCTAGGGCCCCAAGGCTTGTTTTAAAATGCGGCATTGTTTCTCATGTCCCCCCGCGCCCACCCCGCCCCAAAAAGGAAGCAGGAAACTTCCTTGATTTAACGTGCTGCCTTTTTAGGACTGGCTAGTCTTGTCTGGTGAATGGATATTAAGAGAGATTTCCTTAAACTTCCTCCTGATTCGTGCCATAACTCGACTTCATTGAGAAGCATGTTTTTCCCGTTTCTAAGACGGGCTTCCGCTTTGAACTGCTAAACCATCACGGCACACTTTTTCTCCATACTTATTCCTGGAAAACTGAGCTCTCTGCCGGAGTAAAGACGGTTCCCGTCAGAGAAGTGTGGCTCCCTGTCCCAAGGTCAAAATGTAGAAGAAAGGGAAGATTCCTGTTTCCGAGGGTTCCATTTTGTCAGGTTAGAGATCTAGTCATCCGTGTGGCTGCGGTGGAATCTGCAGTATCTTGCCTCACAGTTTCCTTTTTCTGGCTTAGCAGGGGAGCCGCATTAGCTGAGGTCGCGGCGCTATGGCCCTTGTCAGGATCCCGGTGCTGAGGCAGCCCCTTGCCCCCGCCCCCTCTCCTTGTCATTTTGATCGTGCAAACTGGGTGCCAGCTGTGTGAACCCTGCTCCTGGCCGCCACGATTGCCCCCACCCCCTCCCCACGCGACGTGTCACCAGTTCCTCGGCGTCCCTCACTGCAACCAGCTAGCTCCAGGAAGGGTGCGAGCTGGCTTCCGCTGTCGTCCTTCCTCCTTCCTGTCCAGGCGGGCCCTCCTTTTGCGCTAGTCGGCCCGAAACCTTCTCTCCCGCGCTGCATAGGCTGAAGGAATGCCTCAGCGTTTGCAGCCGCTAGAGGGCGCTCTTCTCCTCTCTTTGGGCCCCTTCAGCGCTTCCAGTGGAAATTTCCGAGGTGGGAAGGGCTTGGGGGTTCTCTGTATCTAGGGGCTCCCGATCCAGCCGATTCAACTAACTGTGGGTTGAAAATATTCGGGAAAAAACGGAAAGTTTCGAAAAGCGACAATTGAACTTGCCACACACCGGCAACCGCTTCCATAGCATTCACGTTGCCTTGCATGCCGCGCGTCACCTAGAGATGATTTAAAGTACACAGGAGGACACAGCGAAAGAGAATGTGACAATGACTGTATGGGTATGTTTATGCATAAGTGGAAAATTGTGCTCTAGACTGGAATTCGACACAACATTGTAAAAACGACAACAACGTGGAAGAAAAATACGTTTGTATGTAAAAAATAAAGTCCTATGTCATTTTGTATAAGAGACATCAGCATCCATGGATTTTGGCATCTGTGGGGAGTCCTGGAACCAGTGCCCCATGCTTACCAAGGCATGACTGGAAGCCCAGGCTCCTGATCCCAGCCTGTCATGTCCCCACGTGGTGTGAATCCTGCCTGTCCCACACTCCCCTGGTCACTCTCCTCCCGCCCTGCCAGACTGCCCTCTTCTTCTGGAACAGGCCAAGCTGAATGCACGTCATGTCTGACCTCTAGGAATATCCGTTACTTTGTGAGCATGGCTCTGCTTCAGGAAGACGGGCTGCATTGTCACTAGAGAAGACGGGATGGAGGTTCCTTAAAAACCTACAAATGGACTTACCTGATGATCCAGCCTTCCCACGCCTGGGGATATGTCAAGAGAAAACTCTAACTCAAAAAGTCCCATGCACCTCAATGCTCACAGCAGCCCTATTTGTATTAGCCAGGACGTGGGACTAACCCCAACATCTAACGACTGGTGACTGGATAAAGAAGTCGTTGTCTTTTTATGCCGCGGAATACTACACAGCCGTGAAAAAGGATGGAACCATGCCATTTGCGGCAACATGGTTGGACACAGAGATAGTCATTCTGAGTGAAGTAAGCCAGAAGAGAGAAAAATGCCGCATGACACAACTTCCATGTGAAATCTAAGAAAAAAAGACAGAAATGATCTTAACTGCAAAAGACAAATAGAGCCACAGACATAGAGAAACAAACTTATGGTTACCAGGGAGGGACGGCGGTGGGAAGGGGTAAATATGGGAATCGGAAAATTGCCCGTCTTGGGGAGTGGTGGACATGTTAGCTCTCTTGATTGTGGCGATGGCTTTCTGGGTGTAGACATGTATGAAAATTGATCAAATACTACACGTGAGATGTGTCTAATTGACGGAACAGAACTCGTAGCCCTGTAAAGGTGTTTTTAAACAAAGAGATGGGCTGCATTGTGTCCTATGTTTCTATGTGTCTTCAGGGAGGTCTCAGGGGGGCGGTGCTGGCCTTCCTGCCAACACGATGACATGCAGCCCGAACAATCCCCCAGTCGATGGGAAGAAGAGACGAGCCATGGTCACATCTGGACCCCAAGCTTACACGTGGTGCATGGGTGCCATTTATCGCCAATCCAGCGAGGTTCCGGCCAGAGCTAGAGGCCGGGGCAGCGAACCGGGAGCGGCACTAAGGAGCATCGTGGCGCAGAGGCTGGACTGGGGGCCCGCAGGCTCCTCCCAGGAGGAGCCTCAGGGTTTGGGAGGTGGCTAACGTGCCTGCTTCGTGTCACCAGCAAGTGATGCCACCCGTGGAAAATCAGCTGGAATCCTGAGCCGGGTCAGCCGTGGGTGATGCGGTAAAGGCTGCTTGCTAGCAGAGGGGACGCCAGACGGACGGTGAAGCAAGCAACAGGCTGCTGAGCTTCCGGCCTGTGTTTACCGTGCTTTCCGTGTCTCCCTGCATCTCAGGGTCACCCGGAGGAATTCGTGTGGAGTTTAGAGGCCGACGGCCTCTCGGTTCCTCATCAGCCTGGCAAGCCCCCCAGCCCTCTGCGGCCAGACCTCTGCGAGCGTCTTTCCCTTGTTCTAGCAAAACCCTCCCCACCCTCGCCTGCGGCGGGCTTTTGTTTTTTTAATTGATGGCAGTGAGGATACCTTACAGCCTCCTGCGGCCCTTCCTTAGGGCTTCTGCCCTTAGACCACGGCAAGGGGCGGCCCCCCAACCCCCACCCCCGACACCCCCGCGCTGTCCTGGGTCCTGAACTACAGAGGGTCCCTCTGGCCCTGACACTCCCTCTGGCCACGCCCTCTACGGGGTGGAGTCAGCAGGGCCAAGGGGACACGCCCATTGGCTCCACCCCGTGCTCTGGAATCCCAGGACCCCGAATGCCCTGCCCCAGCAGCCCCTGACCCGCTTGTAGTTTCTGCACCGGCTCTCCCCGGAGTTCAGCATCCCAGGACTCACAGAGAGGCCAACGGGCAGCTGTTGGCATGGAGGTTACGGACAGAGCCCGGATGTGAGGTCTGAGTGTCCCCCTGTGCACATCCAAGGCCCCTTGGGGCATGGGATGGACCCAGCATTGGGAAGAAAAGGGTCAGGCTGGCGGTCAGAGACTGGGAATCGGCTCTCCCCGCACTGTCGCTTTCTTCGCAGGACTCCCCTGAGTCTGGGAATTCTAAAGTTGAGCCTGGACGTGTGTGGCACGTGACAGTGACTTTGCGTGTGTGTGCGCGTGCCTGAGGACGTGTGTGGTTGTGTGTATGTTGTGGGGGTGTGTGTGGTCCATGACTCCGTGTGTGTGTGCGTGGGGATGTAGGCGGAGCAGAGTCAGTGTGTGTGCACGTGTGTTTGCGTGTACGTGCATGCATTAGTTTTAAGAATACAAGAAGCTGTCTTTCAGAAGTCTGCAGTAGTAAAAATTGTATGGTGTCCCTCACTGTATAATTCAAACTGAAAATAATCTTCAATCACCAGAAATGTAGTCCCCCCCAGATTCTGATTCCCCCCCCCATACCGATTATGCCCTCATTGTACTGATGAGGAAACTAGCTTAGAGATGTTAAGTGACTCAGCCCAGGGCATGGAGCTCGCGAGCCCAGGGCCAGGACGCAGTCCAAGGGGAGCGGCTCCAGAGGTCTGGAGCCCTGCTCACGACCGCGCGTGGCCTCTTGGCCGGGGGGTGGGGGGGCGGGGGTGGGGTGGGGGTGGGGGGAAGAGATTCTGACGGGCCGGGGCCAGCGTGCAGGCTGCCCAAGCCGCGGACTCTGCAAGTCGGGTGGAGAGTACCTGACGGCAGACGAGGGTAAAGGGCTGCTCAGAAATCAGATAGGTTCCTAGATCTTCGATGAGTAAGGAGGCTCAGTGCTCATCCTCGATCCCTTTGCTGGTGGCTAAAAGGGAGCAAGGCCCACGAGCGCGCTTCTGGGAGCGGCCTGCCAAAACCTGGAGCAGGGCTGCTCAGGACTGGCTCTGCAGCAGGAGCAGAGGGGTGCAATGTCGCCACCTGGTGGACATCCTTGGTAGTGGCAGTAGGAGGCCTAGCAGCCTGGGTATGGAGGCGGCAGGACGAGGTCCTAGTGGATGATCGTTTTCACATGGCTTAAAAAGCATTGCTTCATAGATTTTATCCACATTGGGGTCTATCCTACGATGGTAAATACGGTCTCCGTGACTCCATCTTAGCTGCATTGATTAATTTTTTTGAGGTTAGTTTTCTCTTCAATGATTTGGAAGCTATTATGGTCTTCCAATTAAAATTCCCTCTAAGTTTTAATAAGTCATCTCTAAGTTCATCACTATATATATAATTGGACCAGTATTGCTATAACAGTCTCAAAACCGGGATAATCTATTAGATCTTGTTTCTCAATCATGATACATTTAGCATATTTTACCTCTCTGCTGTTCCCCATTGTGTGCGTGCGTGCGCGTGCGCGGGCTACAGTTACTGCTTTATAGACAGTTGCTTTCAGTTTGTTGCATTCACAATGAAAATATAGGTATAAACATCTTGGATTTAATTGCTCGCTACCGCTATTTAATCCCATGTCTTTCCCATTTTTGAGTTATTTACTTCTTTCCCAATCAAATGGACTCATGATTGGCTAATTTTTTTCCAGCGCTAGACTTGGAACCCATACCAGTCTATACGCAGCTTTATGTTCTCCTCAGCAACACCTCTCAACCTCAACACCCAACAACACTCTCCGTATCTAGGGCCCCAAGGCTTGTTTTAAAATGCGGCATTGTTTCTCATGTCCCCCCGCGCCCACCCCGCCCCAAAAAGGAAGCAGGAAACTTCCTTGATTTAACGTGCTGCCTTTTTAGGACTGGCTAGTCTTGTCTGGTGAATGGATATTAAGAGAGATTTCCTTAAACTTCCTCCTGCTTCGTGCCATAACTCGACTTCATTGAGAAGCATGTTTTTCCCGTTTCTAAGACGGGCTTCCGCTTTCAACTGCTAAACCATCACGGCACACTTTTTCTCCATACTTATTCCTGGAAAACTGAGCTCTCTGCCGGAGTAAAGACGGTTCCCGTCAGAGAAGTGTGGCTCCCTGTCCCAAGGTCAAAATGTAGAAGAAAGGGAAGATTCCTGTTTCCGAGGGTTCCATTTTGTCAGGTTAGAGATCTAGTCATCCGTGTGGCTGCGGTGGAATCTGCAGTATCTTGCCTCACAGTTTCCTTTTTCTGGCTTAGCAGGGGAGCCGCATTAGCTGAGGTCGCGGCGCTATGGCCCTTGTCAGGATCCCGGTGCTGAGGCAGCCCCTTGCCCCCGCCCCCTCTCCTTGTCATTTTGATCGTGCAAACTGGGTGCCAGCTGTGTGAACCCTGCTCCTGGCCGCCACGATTGCCCCCACCCCCTCCCCACGCGACGTGTCACCAGTTCCTCGGCGTCCCTCACTGCAACCAGCTAGCTCCAGGAAGGGTGCGAGCTGGCTTCCGCTGTCGTCCTTCCTCCTTCCTGTCCAGGCGGGCCCTCCTTTTGCGCTAGTCGGCCCGAAACCTTCTCTCCCGCGCTGCATAGGCTGAAGGAATGCCTCAGCGTTTGCAGCCGCTAGAGGGCGCTCTTCTCCTCTCTTTGGGCCCCTTCAGCGCTTCCAGTGGAAATTTCCGAGGTGGGAAGGGCTTGGGGGTTCTCTGTATCTAGGGGCTCCCGATCCAGCCGATTCAACTAACTGTGGGTTGAAAATATTCGGGAAAAAACGGAAAGTTTCGAAAAGCGACAATTGAACTTGCCACACACCGGCAACCGCTTCCATAGCATTCACGTTGCCTTGCATGCCGCGCGTCACCTAGAGATGATTTAAAGTACACAGGAGGACACAGCGAAAGAGAATGTGACAATGACTGTATGGGTATGTTTATGCATAAGTGGAAAATTGTGCTCTAGACTGGAATTCGACACAACATTGTAAAAACGACAACAACGTGGAAGAAAAATACGTTTGTATGTAAAAAATAAAGTCCTATGTCATTTTGTATAAGAGACATCAGCATCCATGGATTTTGGCATCTGTGGGGAGTCCTGGAACCAGTGCCCCATGCTTACCAAGGCATGACTGGAAGCCCAGGCTCCTGATCCCAGCCTGTCATGTCCCCACGTGGTGTGAATCCTGCCTGTCCCACACTCCCCTGGTCACTCTCCTCCCGCCCTGCCAGACTGCCCTCTTCTTCTGGAACAGGCCAAGCTGAATGCACGTCATGTCTGACCTCTAGGAATATCCGTTACTTTGTGAGCATGGCTCTGCTTCAGGAAGACGGGCTGCATTGTCACTAGAGAAGACGGGATGGAGGTTCCTTAAAAACCTACAAATGGACTTACCTGATGATCCAGCCTTCCCACGCCTGGGGATATGTCAAGAGAAAACTCTAACTCAAAAAGTCCCATGCACCTCAATGCTCACAGCAGCCCTATTTGTATTAGCCAGGACGTGGGACTAACCCCAACATCTAACGACTGGTGACTGGATAAAGAAGTCGTTGTCTTTTTATGCCGCGGAATACTACACAGCCGTGAAAAAGGATGGAACCATGCCATTTGCGGCAACATGGTTGGACACAGAGATAGTCATTCTGAGTGAAGTAAGCCAGAAGAGAGAAAAATGCCGCATGACACAACTTCCATGTGAAATCTAAGAAAAAAAGACAGAAATGATCTTAACTGCAAAAGACAAATAGAGCCACAGACATAGAGAAACAAACTTATGGTTACCAGGGAGGGACGGCGGTGGGAAGGGGTAAATATGGGAATCGGAAAATTGCCCGTCTTGGGGAGTGGTGGACATGTTAGCTCTCTTGATTGTGGCGATGGCTTTCTGGGTGTAGACATGTATGAAAATTGATCAAATACTACACGTGAGATGTGTCTAATTGACGGAACAGAACTCGTAGCCCTGTAAAGGTGTTTTTAAACAAAGAGATGGGCTGCATTGTGTCCTATGTTTCTATGTGTCTTCAGGGAGGTCTCAGGGGGGCGGTGCTGGCCTTCCTGCCAACACGATGACATGCAGCCCGAACAATCCCCCAGTCGATGGGAAGAAGAGACGAGCCATGGTCACATCTGGACCCCAAGCTTACACGTGGTGCATGGGTGCCATTTATCGCCAATCCAGCGAGGTTCCGGCCAGAGCTAGAGGCCGGGGCAGCGAACCGGGAGCGGCACTAAGGAGCATCGTGGCGCAGAGGCTGGACTGGGGGCCCGCAGGCTCCTCCCAGGAGGAGCCTCAGGGTTTGGGAGGTGGCTAACGTGCCTGCTTCGTGTCACCAGCAAGTGATGCCACCCGTGGAAAATCAGCTGGAATCCTGAGCCGGGTCAGCCGTGGGTGATGCGGTAAAGGCTGCTTGCTAGCAGAGGGGACGCCAGACGGACGGTGAAGCAAGCAACAGGCTGCTGAGCTTCCGGCCTGTGTTTACCGTGCTTTCCGTGTCTCCCTGCATCTCAGGGTCACCCGGAGGAATTCGTGTGGAGTTTAGAGGCCGACGGCCTCTCGGTTCCTCATCAGCCTGGCAAGCCCCCCAGCCCTCTGCGGCCAGACCTCTGCGAGCGTCTTTCCCTTGTTCTAGCAAAACCCTCCCCACCCTCGCCTGCGGCGGGCTTTTGTTTTTTTAATTGATGGCAGTGAGGATACCTTACAGCCTCCTGCGGCCCTTCCTTAGGGCTTCTGCCCTTAGACCACGGCAAGGGGCGGCCCCCCAACCCCCACCCCCGACACCCCCGCGCTGTCCTGGGTCCTGAACTACAGAGGGTCCCTCTGGCCCTGACACTCCCTCTGGCCACGCCCTCTACGGGGTGGAGTCAGCAGGGCCAAGGGGACACGCCCATTGGCTCCACCCCGTGCTCTGGAATCCCAGGACCCCGAATGCCCTGCCCCAGCAGCCCCTGACCCGCTTGTAGTTTCTGCACCGGCTCTCCCCGGAGTTCAGCATCCCAGGACTCACAGAGAGGCCAACGGGCAGCTGTTGGCATGGAGGTTACGGACAGAGCCCGGATGTGAGGTCTGAGTGTCCCCCTGTGCACATCCAAGGCCCCTTGGGGCATGGGATGGACCCAGCATTGGGAAGAAAAGGGTCAGGCTGGCGGTCAGAGACTGGGAATCGGCTCTCCCCGCACTGTCGCTTTCTTCGCAGGACTCCCCTGAGTCTGGGAATTCTAAAGTTGAGCCTGGACGTGTGTGGCACGTGACAGTGACTTTGCGTGTGTGTGCGCGTGCCTGAGGACGTGTGTGGTTGTGTGTATGTTGTGGGGGTGTGTGTGGTCCATGACTCCGTGTGTGTGTGCGTGGGGATGTAGGCGGAGCAGAGTCAGTGTGTGTGCACGTGTGTTTGCGTGTACGTGCATGCATTAGTTTTAAGAATACAAGAAGCTGTCTTTCAGAAGTCTGCAGTAGTAAAAATTGTATGGTGTCCCTCACTGTATAATTCAAACTGAAAATAATCTTCAATCACCAGAAATGTAGTCCCCCCCAGATTCTGATTCCCCCCCCCATACCGATTATGCCCTCATTGTACTGATGAGGAAACTAGCTTAGAGATGTTAAGTGACTCAGCCCAGGGCATGGAGCTCGCGAGCCCAGGGCCAGGACGCAGTCCAAGGGGAGCGGCTCCAGAGGTCTGGAGCCCTGCTCACGACCGCGCGTGGCCTCTTGGCCGGGGGGTGGGGGGGCGGGGGTGGGGTGGGGGTGGGGGGAAGAGATTCTGACGGGCCGGGGCCAGCGTGCAGGCTGCCCAAGCCGCGGACTCTGCAAGTCGGGTGGAGAGTACCTGACGGCAGACGAGGGTAAAGGGCTGCTCAGAAATCAGATAGGTTCCTAGATCTTCGATGAGTAAGGAGGCTCAGTGCTCATCCTCGATCCCTTTGCTGGTGGCTAAAAGGGAGCAAGGCCCACGAGCGCGCTTCTGGGAGCGGCCTGCCAAAACCTGGAGCAGGGCTGCTCAGGACTGGCTCTGCAGCAGGAGCAGAGGGGTGCAATGTCGCCACCTGGTGGACATCCTTGGTAGTGGCAGTAGGAGGCCTAGCAGCCTGGGTATGGAGGCGGCAGGACGAGGTCCTAGTGGATGATCGTTTTCACATGGCTTAAAAAGCATTGCTTCATAGATTTTATCCACATTGGGGTCTATCCTACGATGGTAAATACGGTCTCCGTGACTCCATCTTAGCTGCATTGATTAATTTTTTTGAGGTTAGTTTTCTCTTCAATGATTTGGAAGCTATTATGGTCTTCCAATTAAAATTCCCTCTAAGTTTTAATAAGTCATCTCTAAGTTCATCACTATATATATAATTGGACCAGTATTGCTATAACAGTCTCAAAACCGGGATAATCTATTAGATCTTGTTTCTCAATCATGATACATTTAGCATATTTTACCTCTCTGCTGTTCCCCATTGTGTGCGTGCGTGCGCGTGCGCGGGCTACAGTTACTGCTTTATAGACAGTTGCTTTCAGTTTGTTGCATTCACAATGAAAATATAGGTATAAACATCTTGGATTTAATTGCTCGCTACCGCTATTTAATCCCATGTCTTTCCCATTTTTGAGTTATTTACTTCTTTCCCAATCAAATGGACTCATGATTGGCTAATTTTTTTCCAGCGGTAGACTTGGAACCCATACCAGTCTATACGCAGCTTTATGTTCTCCTCAGCAACACCTCTCAGCCTCAACACCCAACAACACTCTCCGTATCTAGGGCCCAAAGGCTTGTTTTAAAATGCGGCATTGTTTCTCATGTCCCCCCGCCCCCCTCCCGCCCCAAAAAGGAAGCAAGAATCTTCCTTGATTTAACGTGCTGCCTTTTTAGGACTGGCTAGTCTTGTCTGGTGAATGGATATTAAGAGAGATTTCCCTAAACTTCCTCCTGCTTCGTGCCATAACTCGACTTCATTGAGAAGCATGTTTTTCCCGTTTCTAAGACGGGCTTCCGCTTTGAACTGCTAAACCATCACGGCACACTTTTTCTCCATACTTATTCCTGGAAAACTGAGCTCTCTGCCGGAGTAAAGACGGTTCCCGTCAGAGAAGTGTGGCTCCCTGTCCCAAGGTCAAAATGTAGAAGAAAGGGAAGATTCCTGTTTCCGAGGGTTCCATTTTGTCAGGTTAGAGATCTAGTCATCCGTGTGGCTGCGGTGGAATCTGCAGTATCTTGCCTCACAGTTTCCTTTTTCTGGCTTAGCAGGGGAGCCGCATTAGCTGAGGTCACGGCGCTATGGCCCTTGTCAGGATCCCGGTGCTGAGGCAGCCCCTTGCCCCCGCCCCCTCTCCTTGTCATTTTGATCGTGCAAACTGGGTGCCAGCTGTGTGAACCCTGCTCCTGGCCGCCACGATTGCCCCCACCCCCTCCCCACGCGACGTGTCCCCAGTTCCTCGGCGTCCCTCACTGCAACCAGCTAGCTCCAGGAAGGGTGCGAGCTGGCTTCCGCTGTCGTCCTTCCTCCTTCCTGTCCAGGCGGGCCCTCCTTTTGCGCTAGTCGGCCCGAAACCTTCTCTCCCGCGCTGCATAGGCTGAAGGAATGCCTCAGCGTTTGCAGCCGCTAGAGGGCGCTCTTCTCCTCTCTTTGGGCCCCTTCAGCGCTTCCAGTGGAAATTTCCGAGGTGGGAAGGGCTTGGGGGTTCTCTGTATCTAGGGGCTCCCGATCCAGCCGATTCAACTAACTGTGGGTTGAAAATATTCGGGAGAAAACGGAAAGTTTCGAAAAGCGACAATTGAACTTGCCACACACCGGCAACCGCTTCCATAGCATTCACGTTGCCTTGCATGCCGCGCGTCACCTAGAGATGATTTAAAGTACACAGGAGGACACAGCGAAAGAGAATGTGACAATGACTGTATGGGTATGTTTATGCATAAGTGGAAAATTGTGCTCTAGACTGGAATTCGACACAACATTGTAAAAACGACAACAACGTGGAAGAAAAGTATGTTTGTATGTAAAAAATAAAGTCCTATGTCATTTTGTATAAGAGGCATCAGCATCCATGGATTTTGGCATCTGTGGGGAGTCCTGGAACCAGTGCCCCATGCTTACCAAGGCATGACTGGAAGCCCAGGCTCCTGATCCCAGCCTGTCATGTCCCCACGTGGTGTGAATCCTGCCTGTCCCACACTCCCCTGGTCACTCTCCTCCCGCCCTGCCAGACTGCCCTCTTCTTCTGGAACAGGCCAAGCTGAATGCACGTCATGTCTGACCTCTAGGAATATCCGTTACTTTGTGAGCATGGCTCTGCTTCAGGAAGACGGGCTGCATTGTCACTAGAGAAGACGGGATGGAGGTTCCTTAAAAACCTACAAATGGACTTACCTGATGATCCAGCCTTCCCACGCCTGGGGATATGTCAAGAGAAAACTCTAACTCAAAAAGTCCCATGCACCTCAATGCTCACAGCAGCCCTATTTGTATTAGCCAGGACGTGGGACTAACCCCAACATCTAACGACTGGTGACTGGATAAAGAAGTCGTTGTCTTTTTATGCCGCGGAATACTACACAGCCGTGAAAAAGGATGGAACCATGCCATTTGCGGCAACATGGTTGGACACAGAGATAGTCATTCTGAGTGAAGTAAGCCAGAAGAGAGAAAAATGCCGCATGACACAACTTCCATGTGAAATCTAAGAGAAAAAGACAGAAATGATCTTAACTGCAAAAGACAAATAGAGCCACAGACATAGAGAAACAAACTTATGGTTACCAGGGAGGGACGGCGGTGGGAAGGGGTAAATATGGGAATCGGAAAATTGCCCGTCTTGGGGAGTGGTGGACATGTTAGCTCTCTTGATTGTGGCGATGGCTTTCTGGGTGTAGACATGTATGAAAATTGATCAAATACTACACGTGAGATGTGTCTAATTGACGGAACAGAACTCGTAGCCCTGTAAAGGTGTTTTAAAACAAAGAGATGGGCTGCATTGTGTCCTATGTTTCTATGTGTCTTCAGGGAGGTCTCAGGGGGGCGGTGCTGGCCTTCCTGCCAACACGATGACATGCAGCCCGAACAATCCCCCAGTCGATGGGAAGAAGAGACGAGCCATGGTCACATCTGGACCCCAAGCTTACACGTGGTGCATGGGTGCCATTTATCGCCAATCCAGCGAGGTTCCGGCCAGAGCTAGAGGCCGGGGCAGCGAACCGGGAGCGGCACTAAGGAGCATCGTGGCGCAGAGGCTGGACTGGGGGCCCGCAGGCTCCTCCCAGGAGGAGCCTCAGGGTTTGGGAGGTGGCTAACGTGCCTGCTTCGTGTCACCAGCAAGTGATGCCACCCGTGGAAAATCAGCTGGAATCCTGAGCCGGGTCAGCCGTGGGTGATGCGGTAAAGGCTGCTTGCTAGCAGAGGGGACGCCAGACGGACGGTGAAGCAAGCAACAGGCTGCTGAGCTTCCGGCCTGTGTTTACCGTGCTTTCCGTGTCTCCCTGCATCTCAGGGTCACCCGGAGGAATTCGTGTGGAGTTTAGAGGCCGACGGCCTCTCGGTTCCTCATCAGCCTGGCAAGCCCCCCAGCCCTCTGCGGCCAGACCTCTGCGAGCGTCTTTCCCTTGTTCTAGCAAAACCCTCCCCACCCTCGCCTGCGGCGGGCTTTTGTTTTTTTAATTGATGGCAGTGAGGATACCTTACAGCCTCCTGCGGCCCTTCCTTAGGGCTTCTGCCCTTAGACCACGGCAAGGGGCGGCCCCCCAACCCCCACCCCCGACACCCCCGCGCTGTCCTGGGTCCTGAACTACAGAGGGTCCCTCTGGCCCTGACACTCCCTCTGGCCACGCCCTCTACGGGGTGGAGTCAGCAGGGCCAAGGGGACACGCCCATTGGCTCCACCCCGTGCTCTGGAATCCCAGGACCCCGAATGCCCTGCCCCAGCAGCCCCTGACCCGCTTGTAGTTTCTGCACCGGCTCTCCCCGGAGTTCAGCATCCCAGGACTCACAGAGAGGCCAACGGGCAGCTGTTGGCATGGAGGTTACGGACAGAGCCCGGATGTGAGGTCTGAGTGTCCCCCTGTGCACATCCAAGGCCCCTTGGGGCATGGGATGGACCCAGCATTGGGAAGAAAAGGGTCAGGCTGGCGGTCAGAGACTGGGAATCGGCTCTCCCCGCACTGTCGCTTTCTTCGCAGGACTCCCCTGAGTCTGGGAATTCTAAAGTTGAGCCTGGACGTGTGTGGCACGTGACAGTGACTTTGCGTGTGTGTGCGCGTGCCTGAGGACGTGTGTGGTTGTGTGTATGTTGTGGGGGTGTGTGTGGTCCATGACTCCGTGTGTGTGTGCGTGGGGATGTAGGCGGAGCAGAGTCAGTGTGTGTGCACGTGTGTTTGCGTGTACGTGCATGCATTAGTTTTAAGAATACAAGAAGCTGTCTTTCAGAAGTCTGCAGTAGTAAAAATTGTATGGTGTCCCTCACTGTATAATTCAAACTGAAAATAATCTTCAATCACCAGAAGTGTAGTCCCCCCCAGATTCTGATTTTTTTCCCCCCATACCGATTATGCCCTCATTGTACTGATGAGGAAACTAGCTTAGAGATGTTAAGTGACTCAGCCCAGGGCATGGAGCTCGCGAGCCCAGGGCCTGGACGCAGTCCAAGCGGCACGGCTCCAGAGGCCTGGAGCCCTGCTCACGACCGCGCGTGGCCTCTTGGCCGGGGTGGTGGGGGGTGGGGTGGGGTGGGGGTGGGGGGAAGAGATTCTGACGGGCCGGGGCCAGCGTGCAGGCTGCCCAAGCCGCGGACTCTGCAAGCCGGGTGGAGAGTACCTGACGGCAGACGAGGGTAAAGGGCTGCTCAGAAATCAGGTAGGTTCCTAGATCTTCCATGAGTAAGGAGGCTCAGTGCTCATCCTCGATACCTTTGCTGGTGGCTAAAAGGGAGCAAGGCCCACCAGCGCGCTTCTGGGAGCGGCCTGCCAAAACCTGGAGCAGGGCTGCTCAGGACTGGCTCTGCAGCAGGAGCAGAGGGGTGCAATGTCGCCACCTGTTGGACATCCTTGGTAGTGGCAGTAGGAGGCCTAGCAGCCTGGGTATGGAGGCGGCAGGACGAGGTCCTAGTGGATGATCGTTTTCACATGGCTTAAAAAGCATTGCTTCATAGATTTTATCCACATTGGGGTCTATCCTACGATGGTAAATACGGTCTCCGTTACTCCATCTTAGCTGCATTGATTAATTTTTTTGAGGTTAGTTTTCTCTTCAATGATTTGGAAGCTATATGGTCTTCCAATTAAAATTCCCTCTAAGTTTTAATAAGTCATCTCTAAGTTCATAACTTTATATATAATTGGACCAGTATTGCTATAACAGTCTCAAAAACGTTATAATCTATTAGATCTTGTTTCTCAATTATGATACATTTAGCATATTTTACCTCTCTGCTGTTCCCCATTGTGTGCGTGTGTGCGCGTGCGCGGGCTACAGTTACTGCTTTATAGACAGTTGCTTTCAGTTTGTTGCATTCACAATGAAAATATAGGTATAAACATCTTGGATTTAATTGCTCGCTACCGCTATTTAATCCCATGTCTTTCCCATTTTTGAGTTATTTACTTCTTTCCCAATCAAATGGACTCATGATTGGCTAATTTTTTTCCAGCGCTAGACTTGGAACCCATACCAGTCTATACGCAGCTTTATGTTCTCCTCAGCAACACCTCTCAACCTCAACACCCAACAACACTCTCCGTATCTAGGGCCCCAAGGCTTGTTTTAAAATGCGGCATTGTTTCTCATGTCCCCCCGCGCCCACCCCGCCCCAAAAAGGAAGCAGGAAACTTCCTTGATTTAACGTGCTGCCTTTTTAGGACTGGCTAGTCTTGTCTGGTGAATGGATATTAAGAGAGATTTCCTTAAACTTCCTCCTGCTTCGTGCCATAACTCGACTTCATTGAGAAGCATGTTTTTCCCGTTTCTAAGACGGGCTTCCGCTTTGAACTGCTAAACCATCACGGCACACTTTTTCTCCATACTTATTCCTGGAAAACTGAGCTCTCTGCCGGAGTAAAGACGGTTCCCGTCAGAGAAGTGTGGCTCCCTGTCCCAAGGTCAAAATGTAGAAGAAAGGGAAGATTCCTGTTTCCGAGGGTTCCATTTTGTCAGGTTAGAGATCTAGTCATCCGTGTGGCTGCGGTGGAATCTGCAGTATCTTGCCTCACAGTTTCCTTTTTCTGGCTTAGCAGGGGAGCCGCATTAGCTGAGGTCGCGGCGCTATGGCCCTTGTCAGGATCCCGGTGCTGAGGCAGCCCCTTGCCCCCGCCCCCTCTCCTTGTCATTTTGATCGTGCAAACTGGGTGCCAGCTGTGTGAACCCTGCTCCTGGCCGCCACGATTGCCCCCACCCCCTCCCCACGCGACGTGTCACCAGTTCCTCGGCGTCCCTCACTGCAACCAGCTAGCTCCAGGAAGGGTGCGAGCTGGCTTCCGCTGTCGTCCTTCCTCCTTCCTGTCCAGGCGGGCCCTCCTTTTGCGCTAGTCGGCCCGAAACCTTCTCTCCCGCGCTGCATAGGCTGAAGGAATGCCTCAGCGTTTGCAGCCGCTAGAGGGCGCTCTTCTCCTCTCTTTGGGCCCCTTCAGCGCTTCCAGTGGAAATTTCCGAGGTGGGAAGGGCTTGGGGGTTCTCTGTATCTAGGGGCTCCCGATCCAGCCGATTCAACTAACTGTGGGTTGAAAATATTCGGGAAAAAACGGAAAGTTTCGAAAAGCGACAATTGAACTTGCCACACACCGGCAACCGCTTCCATAGCATTCACGTTGCCTTGCATGCCGCGCGTCACCTAGAGATGATTTAAAGTACACAGGAGGACACAGCGAAAGAGAATGTGACAATGACTGTATGGGTATGTTTATGCATAAGTGGAAAATTGTGCTCTAGACTGGAATTCGACACAACATTGTAAAAACGACAACAACGTGGAAGAAAAATACGTTTGTATGTAAAAAATAAAGTCCTATGTCATTTTGTATAAGAGACATCAGCATCCATGGATTTTGGCATCTGTGGGGAGTCCTGGAACCAGTGCCCCATGCTTACCAAGGCATGACTGGAAGCCCAGGCTCCTGATCCCAGCCTGTCATGTCCCCACGTGGTGTGAATCCTGCCTGTCCCACACTCCCCTGGTCACTCTCCTCCCGCCCTGCCAGACTGCCCTCTTCTTCTGGAACAGGCCAAGCTGAATGCACGTCATGTCTGACCTCTAGGAATATCCGTTACTTTGTGAGCATGGCTCTGCTTCAGGAAGACGGGCTGCATTGTCACTAGAGAAGACGGGATGGAGGTTCCTTAAAAACCTACAAATGGACTTACCTGATGATCCAGCCTTCCCACGCCTGGGGATATGTCAAGAGAAAACTCTAACTCAAAAAGTCCCATGCACCTCAATGCTCACAGCAGCCCTATTTGTATTAGCCAGGACGTGGGACTAACCCCAACATCTAACGACTGGTGACTGGATAAAGAAGTCGTTGTCTTTTTATGCCGCGGAATACTACACAGCCGTGAAAAAGGATGGAACCATGCCATTTGCGGCAACATGGTTGGACACAGAGATAGTCATTCTGAGTGAAGTAAGCCAGAAGAGAGAAAAATGCCGCATGACACAACTTCCATGTGAAATCTAAGAAAAAAAGACAGAAATGATCTTAACTGCAAAAGACAAATAGAGCCACAGACATAGAGAAACAAACTTATGGTTACCAGGGAGGGACGGCGGTGGGAAGGGGTAAATATGGGAATCGGAAAATTGCCCGTCTTGGGGAGTGGTGGACATGTTAGCTCTCTTGATTGTGGCGATGGCTTTCTGGGTGTAGACATGTATGAAAATTGATCAAATACTACACGTGAGATGTGTCTAATTGACGGAACAGAACTCGTAGCCCTGTAAAGGTGTTTTTAAACAAAGAGATGGGCTGCATTGTGTCCTATGTTTCTATGTGTCTTCAGGGAGGTCTCAGGGGGGCGGTGCTGGCCTTCCTGCCAACACGATGACATGCAGCCCGAACAATCCCCCAGTCGATGGGAAGAAGAGACGAGCCATGGTCACATCTGGACCCCAAGCTTACACGTGGTGCATGGGTGCCATTTATCGCCAATCCAGCGAGGTTCCGGCCAGAGCTAGAGGCCGGGGCAGCGAACCGGGAGCGGCACTAAGGAGCATCGTGGCGCAGAGGCTGGACTGGGGGCCCGCAGGCTCCTCCCAGGAGGAGCCTCAGGGTTTGGGAGGTGGCTAACGTGCCTGCTTCGTGTCACCAGCAAGTGATGCCACCCGTGGAAAATCAGCTGGAATCCTGAGCCGGGTCAGCCGTGGGTGATGCGGTAAAGGCTGCTTGCTAGCAGAGGGGACGCCAGACGGACGGTGAAGCAAGCAACAGGCTGCTGAGCTTCCGGCCTGTGTTTACCGTGCTTTCCGTGTCTCCCTGCATCTCAGGGTCACCCGGAGGAATTCGTGTGGAGTTTAGAGGCCGACGGCCTCTCGGTTCCTCATCAGCCTGGCAAGCCCCCCAGCCCTCTGCGGCCAGACCTCTGCGAGCGTCTTTCCCTTGTTCTAGCAAAACCCTCCCCACCCTCGCCTGCGGCGGGCTTTTGTTTTTTTAATTGATGGCAGTGAGGATACCTTACAGCCTCCTGCGGCCCTTCCTTAGGGCTTCTGCCCTTAGACCACGGCAAGGGGCGGCCCCCCAACCCCCACCCCCGACACCCCCGCGCTGTCCTGGGTCCTGAACTACAGAGGGTCCCTCTGGCCCTGACACTCCCTCTGGCCACGCCCTCTACGGGGTGGAGTCAGCAGGGCCAAGGGGACACGCCCATTGGCTCCACCCCGTGCTCTGGAATCCCAGGACCCCGAATGCCCTGCCCCAGCAGCCCCTGACCCGCTTGTAGTTTCTGCACCGGCTCTCCCCGGAGTTCAGCATCCCAGGACTCACAGAGAGGCCAACGGGCAGCTGTTGGCATGGAGGTTACGGACAGAGCCCGGATGTGAGGTCTGAGTGTCCCCCTGTGCACATCCAAGGCCCCTTGGGGCATGGGATGGACCCAGCATTGGGAAGAAAAGGGTCAGGCTGGCGGTCAGAGACTGGGAATCGGCTCTCCCCGCACTGTCGCTTTCTTCGCAGGACTCCCCTGAGTCTGGGAATTCTAAAGTTGAGCCTGGACGTGTGTGGCACGTGACAGTGACTTTGCGTGTGTGTGCGCGTGCCTGAGGACGTGTGTGGTTGTGTGTATGTTGTGGGGGTGTGTGTGGTCCATGACTCCGTGTGTGTGTGCGTGGGGATGTAGGCGGAGCAGAGTCAGTGTGTGTGCACGTGTGTTTGCGTGTACGTGCATGCATTAGTTTTAAGAATACAAGAAGCTGTCTTTCAGAAGTCTGCAGTAGTAAAAATTGTATGGTGTCCCTCACTGTATAATTCAAACTGAAAATAATCTTCAATCACCAGAAATGTAGTCCCCCCCAGATTCTGATTCCCCCCCCCATACCGATTATGCCCTCATTGTACTGATGAGGAAACTAGCTTAGAGATGTTAAGTGACTCAGCCCAGGGCATGGAGCTCGCGAGCCCAGGGCCAGGACGCAGTCCAAGGGGAGCGGCTCCAGAGGTCTGGAGCCCTGCTCACGACCGCGCGTGGCCTCTTGGCCGGGGGGTGGGGGGGCGGGGGTGGGGTGGGGGTGGGGGGAAGAGATTCTGACGGGCCGGGGCCAGCGTGCAGGCTGCCCAAGCCGCGGACTCTGCAAGTCGGGTGGAGAGTACCTGACGGCAGACGAGGGTAAAGGGCTGCTCAGAAATCAGATAGGTTCCTAGATCTTCGATGAGTAAGGAGGCTCAGTGCTCATCCTCGATCCCTTTGCTGGTGGCTAAAAGGGAGCAAGGCCCACGAGCGCGCTTCTGGGAGCGGCCTGCCAAAACCTGGAGCAGGGCTGCTCAGGACTGGCTCTGCAGCAGGAGCAGAGGGGTGCAATGTCGCCACCTGGTGGACATCCTTGGTAGTGGCAGTAGGAGGCCTAGCAGCCTGGGTATGGAGGCGGCAGGACGAGGTCCTAGTGGATGATCGTTTTCACATGGCTTAAAAAGCATTGCTTCATAGATTTTATCCACATTGGGGTCTATCCTACGATGGTAAATACGGTCTCCGTGACTCCATCTTAGCTGCATTGATTAATTTTTTTGAGGTTAGTTTTCTCTTCAATGATTTGGAAGCTATTATGGTCTTCCAATTAAAATTCCCTCTAAGTTTTAATAAGTCATCTCTAAGTTCATCACTATATATATAATTGGACCAGTATTGCTATAACAGTCTCAAAACCGGGATAATCTATTAGATCTTGTTTCTCAATCATGATACATTTAGCATATTTTACCTCTCTGCTGTTCCCCATTGTGTGCGTGCGTGCGCGTGCGCGGGCTACAGTTACTGCTTTATAGACAGTTGCTTTCAGTTTGTTGCATTCACAATGAAAATATAGGTATAAACATCTTGGATTTAATTGCTCGCTACCGCTATTTAATCCCATGTCTTTCCCATTTTTGAGTTATTTACTTCTTTCCCAATCAAATGGACTCATGATTGGCTAATTTTTTTCCAGCGGTAGACTTGGAACCCATACCAGTCTATACGCAGCTTTATGTTCTCCTCAGCAACACCTCTCAGCCTCAACACCCAACAACACTCTCCGTATCTAGGGCCCAAAGGCTTGTTTTAAAATGCGGCATTGTTTCTCATGTCCCCCCGCCCCCCTCCCGCCCCAAAAAGGAAGCAAGAATCTTCCTTGATTTAACGTGCTGCCTTTTTAGGACTGGCTAGTCTTGTCTGGTGAATGGATATTAAGAGAGATTTCCCTAAACTTCCTCCTGCTTCGTGCCATAACTCGACTTCATTGAGAAGCATGTTTTTCCCGTTTCTAAGACGGGCTTCCGCTTTGAACTGCTAAACCATCACGGCACACTTTTTCTCCATACTTATTCCTGGAAAACTGAGCTCTCTGCCGGAGTAAAGACGGTTCCCGTCAGAGAAGTGTGGCTCCCTGTCCCAAGGTCAAAATGTAGAAGAAAGGGAAGATTCCTGTTTCCGAGGGTTCCATTTTGTCAGGTTAGAGATCTAGTCATCCGTGTGGCTGCGGTGGAATCTGCAGTATCTTGCCTCACAGTTTCCTTTTTCTGGCTTAGCAGGGGAGCCGCATTAGCTGAGGTCACGGCGCTATGGCCCTTGTCAGGATCCCGGTGCTGAGGCAGCCCCTTGCCCCCGCCCCCTCTCCTTGTCATTTTGATCGTGCAAACTGGGTGCCAGCTGTGTGAACCCTGCTCCTGGCCGCCACGATTGCCCCCACCCCCCCTCCCCACGCGACGTGTCCCCCAGTTCCCTCGGTCGTCCCTCACTGCAACCAGCTAGCTCCAGGAAGGGGGTTGCGAGCTGGCTTCCGCTGTCGTCCTTCCCTCCTTCCTGTCCAGGCGGCCCTCCTTTTGCGCTAGTCGGGCCCGAAACCTTCTCCTCCTCCCGCGCTGCATAGGCTGAAGGAATGCCTCAGCGTTTGCAGCCGCTAGAGGGGCGCTCTTCTCCTCTCTTTGGGCCCCTTCAGCGCTTCCAGTGGAAATTTCCGAGGTGGGAAGGGCTTGGGGGTTCTCTTGTATCTAGGGGCTCCCGATCCAGCCGATTCAACTAACTGTGGGTTGAAAATATTCGGGAGAAAACGGAAAGTTTCGAAAAGCGACAATTGAACTTGCCACACACCGGCAACCCGCTTCCATAGCATTCACGTTGCCTTGCATGCCGCGCGTCACCTAGAGATGATTTAAAGTACACAGGAGGACACAGCGAAAGAGAATGTGACAATGACTGTATGGGTATGTTTATGCATAAGTGGAAAATTGTGCTCTAGACTGGAATTCGACACAACATTGTAAAAACGACAACAACGTGGAAGAAAAGTATGTTTGTATGTAAAAAATAAAGTCCTATGTCATTTTTGTATAAGAGGCATCAGCATCCATGGATTTTGCTGGAACCAGTGCCCCATGCTTACCAAGGCATGACTGGAAGCCCAGGCTCCTGATCCCAGCCTGTCATGTCCCCACGTGGTGTGAATCCTGCCTGTCCCACACTCCCCTGGTCACTCTCCTCCCGCCCTGCCAGACTGCCCTCTTCTTCTGGAACAGGCCAAGCTGAATGCACGTCATGTCTGACCTCTAGGAATATCCGTTACTTTGTGAGCATGGCTCTGCTTCAGGAAGACGGGCTGCATTGTCACTAGAGAAGACGGGATGGAGGTTCCTTAAAAACCTACAAATGGACTTACCTGATGATCCAGCCTTCCCACGCCTGGGGATATGTCAAGAGAAAACTCTAACTCAAAAAGTCCCATGCACCTCAATGCTCACAGCAGCCCTATTTGTATTAGCCAGGACGTGGAACTAACCCCAACATCTAACGACTGGTGACTGGATAAAGAAGTCGTTGTCTTTTTATGCCGCGGAATACTACACAGCCGTGAAAAAGGATGGAACCATGCCATTTGCGGCAACATGGTTGGACACAGAGATAGTCATTCTGAGTGAAGTAAGCCAGAAGAGAGAAAAATGCCGCATGACACAACTTCCATGTGAAATCTAAGAGAAAAAGACAGAAATGATCTTAACTGCAAAAGACAAATAGAGCCACAGACATAGAGAAACAAACTTATGGTTACCAGGAGGGACGGCGGTGGGAAGGGGTAAATATGGGAATCGGAAAATTGCCCGTCTTGGGGAGTGGTGGACATGTTAGCTCTCTTGATTGTGGCGATGGCTTTCTGGTGTAGACATGTATGAAAATTGATCAAATACTACACGTGAGATGTGTCTAATTGACGGAACAGAACTCGTAGCCCTGTAAAGGTGTTTTAAAACAAAG